>NC_041388.1:713014534-713032677 GCF_002162155.2 Triticum dicoccoides | reverse complement strand
TCGACACGACACCCCGACCCCCCGACCCCGAAACAGCACCCCGACCCCGACACGGCACCCCGACACCGACAGGACACCCCGACCACCGACACCTCCCGAAAAGGTGTTCTTTGGCCTTCCAGAGGCCGACGGGGTCATATATTTGTGAATTATTAGTTAGGTCATATATTTTTCGATTTTGTTATGAAAAACATCATATATAATTGTGTTGATCGTGTAGTTTTAAATGTGCAGTTGTTTCATCGCTGCGAGGTTTGGTGTTCGACGACCTCGCCATGCGTTTGACGAGCTCTGCCCCTTCGTTCGTGGGTGAGCACAAATGACAAGTCCTCCTCCCCCATTAATTATTTGATCTATTCCGATGAAACTTGATAGCTAGCTATATATGTGTCTTGAATCATCAGTATGCGTAACCAATATATGTCTCCCGTTCGAAAGCGTCATAGTTATAAATATGCATGCATTTGCATATTTATAACCTTGATTCTTTCGAGTTGTCCAACGCTATCCATGGACAGCCCGAGTATGTGTAGATTGAGTTTGTTTTCCCATATGCTTTGCTCTGGATCCGACGCATATATTTCATCAGTGCCTCCCCTGTTGTTCTCCGGGTACACATCCTCTCTGTTTATTGCAGAGACGTGTATCAGGAGAACAGCGAGGAGGTGCTGCCGAAATTTTGCGTCGGATCCGGAGCATAGCATGGGAAAATGAACCCAATCTACACATACACGGGTGGGATTAGGACCTATCATTACCTATTAGAGTGTAGGTTGCATGGACGTAATAAAATTGACAAAGTAGATCAACTAATGAATATATACATGGTGGATTACATATATAATTGTTGTGTGTCCAATAGCTCTGAAAGTCAAGATGAGTGACCGTGCTTGGATGTATACCGGTCACACTGGTCAGAACAAATGGAGCACTGAATGGTTCACAAAAACTAAGGGGTTTGTGCAAGCCGCATTTGCAAATGGCCAAAAGAAAACCTGGTGCCCCTGTTTCCGGTGCGGCAATTGGGAAAAGAAGACAGAGGCTGAAATGGGCAAACACCTGCAGAAGAGTGGTTTTACGCCCGATTATACGGTGTGGACATTTCATGGTGAGTCTGCCCAATGTGACCGAGCTGAGGTGGATCGTCGTCGCATCGACGAGCATGGTACCGGGATGGAAAACATGGTGCAAGGCTATGATGATGCTCGGGATTCGGACGAGGAGATGGAGGAATCTGCAAAGGCCTTCAATGAAATGTTGGAGTCTTCGAAACGTCCGCTCCACGAGCACACTGAGCTTTGTCAGTTGGATGCCATCTCACAAGTAATGGCTCTGAAGGCTCAGTTCAACTTGGGCAGAGAATGCTATGACGCAATTATGACAGTATTTGGACGCTTTCTACCCAAAGGCCATGTAATGCCTGCAAACCTGTACCAGTCGAACAAAATCCTCCGTGCACTGAAGATGCCCTATGAGAAGATACATGCCTGTGAGAAAGGATGTGCCTTATTTAGGCTTGACTATGCGGACTTGAACTATTGTCCCATTTGCAAGTCTTCCAGGTATATTGTGGTAGACAACGGTATGGGTGAGAAGACACAGACCAAAATCCCCGTTAGTGTTCTTCGGTATATGCCAATCGTACCAAGACTTCAACGTCTTTTCATGGTCGAAGAGACGGGCAGACAGATGACATGGCACAAAACAGGCAAAAGAACCGAACTAGATGCAGATGGGAATCTGATGATGGTACACACATCGGATGGTGTTGCGTGGAAAAAGTTTGATGAATTACATGCTGACAAAGCGGCAGATCCGAGGCATCCTCGAGTCGGCATCAGCACGGATGGGTTCAGTGTGTTTGGTATGACGGCAGCCCAATACAGTTGTTGGCCCGTATTTGTCTTTCCACTCAATCTCCCCCCCGGACAGATTATGCAAAGAAAGAACATTTTCCCGACGTTGATAATTCCAGGACCCAACTATCCGGGCAAAAATATGAATGTGTACATGCAGCCGCTTAAGGACGAATTGCAAGAAGCCTGGGATAATGGGTTCAAGACATACGACGCCTTTAGCAAACAGAACTTCATAATGCGTGGCTGGTACATGTACTCGACGCATGACTTGCCGGCGTATGCGCTATTCGTTGGCTGGTGTGTGCATGGAAGGTTCCCGTGCCCCACATGCAAGGGAGCTCTTGAGTTTCGTTGGCTTCAGGCCGGTCGCAAGTTTTCTTGCTTCGACATGCATAGACAGTTCCTGGATCCTCGCCATAAGTTCAGGAAAGACAAGAAGAACTTTATCAGGGGTAGAGTTGTCAAAAACTCTGCACCACCTGCATTGACAGGCCAACAGACCCTGGATTAGTTAAACGCTCTCGAGCCAGATCCACAATGTCCAGGGTACTTCAAGGGGTATAATACTAAGCATGCGTGGACTCACAAAACATGCTTATGGGATCTGCCTTACTTCAAAGACCTCCTTTGCCCACACAACATCGACGTGATGCACGCTGAGAAGAATATCGCCGAGGCACTTTTTGGTACATTGTTCGGCATAGATGGGAAGTCAAAGGATAATACTAAGGCTAGAGTCAATCTGGAGGCGCTATGTGATAGGCCGTTACAAAACATGAAAGAACCGAAAGGAAAGCAGAACTGGACGAAGCCAAAGGCATGGTTCAATCTTGGAAGGCCAGCTATGAGGGAAATTCTCTTGTGGGTGCAACAGCAGTTGATGTTCCCCGATGGGTATGCAGCGAATCTAAAGAGGGGAGCGAATCTTGATAAACTGAAGATATTTGGTCTCAAGAGTCATGATTGGCACATATGGATTGAGCGGGTAATGTCGGTGATGTTGCGTGGCTTCATCCCTGAGGATGAATGGCTAGTACTGGCAGAACTCAGCTATTTCTTCCGTGTTCTTTGTGCGAAAGAACTATCGCCTGGCGTGCTAGAAGAAATGGAAGAGTTGGTGCCGGAGTTGATCTGCAAGTTAGAGAGTATCTTTCCACCGGGCTTCTTTAATCCAATGCAGCATTTGATTTTGCATCTCCCGACCGAGGCAAGATTGGGGGGGCCCGTGCAAAATTATTGGTGCTACCCAACTGAGAGGATGCAGAAGACGCTTCGAGAAAAATGTAAAAATAAACGTAGAATTGAAGCATCGATGGCTAAGGCATTCATCACAGAGGAGGCGGCAAACTTCGTAACAGCGCACTATGAAGCCAAAAATCGTCATTTGCATAATCTGAAGCCTCGGTACAATGCTGACGAGCCTAAAAAGGGTGGATCCAACCTCAGCCTATTCAAAGGGAATCTCGCACCAGCTAGTGTTTCACATCCAGTATCTTTGGATAACGAAGAATGGCGGACCATTTCGTTGTATATCTTCAACAACCTAATAGAAGTGCGGCCGTACATCGAGTAAGTTCTCGGTACATTGTTTCGCAACTTCTATTTCCTTTGAACTACTCTTATTCCTGGATATGTCATACAGTCGATACGTCGCCATATTCTCATATGGAGCGGAGATCCAAAAGGATTCCGTCGAAGAGTATGAGCTTCTCGCAAAGCAAGGAGGTGCCTATCCCGGTTTCATCTCTTGGTTCAAACAAACGGTAATTTCTATTAGACAATTTCATTTCATTCGCTAATTTGTGCATAACGCAACAATCCTTTCATATTAAACTTGTAGGCTAATTCAGAGTCTATGGACGCCGAATTGAGACAAGTCGCTAATGGTTTTGACTATAAGGTCCGTTCATTTGACAAGTACGACATCAACGGGTATCGCTTTCGTACCTATGGCAAAGAGCTATCTATGGCCGACCGAAAGTCTACAAATTGTTGTGTATCTGCTATCGGCGAAGGAGGTATCGAGTATTATGGGAGAGTTGAAGCAATTTATGAACTTCTGTTCTATGGTGAAAACCCACCGAATGTCGTAGTCTTCAAATGTTATTGGTTTCAGCCGAAGGAGACTAGAAGGACTCATGAACATATAGGGCTAGTTGAAATCAACCAAAGCACTCATTTAGATGTTCCTGATGTCTATATTATGGCTCAACAGGCGACCCAAGTATTCTATCTACCGTGGGCCTGCCAAACTAATCCAAATCTGAAAGGTTGGGATGTCGTTTATGAAGTGCCGCCACGTGCTAGACTTTCTCCCCCAAAGGAAGAGGATTATGAACCTCACATTAACCGAGACACATATGAAGGAGAATTCTTCCAAGAGACACGTCTTTCCAAAAAGCGTTTCAAGAACCGCTATACTTCACCCCAAAACATTGAAGTAGACAGCGACAATGAATCCGACATCACCCCAGAGGAGGAACAAGAAGAGCCGGAACAAGAAGAGGTTACTGCTGCGGATGACCTGTCAATGCTTGACCGATTATGTCAAGGTGGCCTTGTGCATGTTGATGCCAATGAACCCTATGAGCCCATCATTGATTATAGTGATGATGATGATTATGCATTTATTGATGATACTGATCGAGATTATTAGTAGTGTCAGGTATTCAATTTTTTTATGTTGTACTTGATGATGATACACTTAAGTGATATACATATAATTATTCATGTCGGTACTTTTTTTATGTTGTACTAATTTCGTTTGTTCTTTGTCATGGCAGGTGTTGAAAGATGGTGGGCGCTGGTCGGGAGCGCGCCGAGGCCCCTTCTTCGTCGGCTCATGGTGCGAGGTCTTCCATTCCACACGCACCTCTCCGCCGAGTGTTGCTGGACAGTATGGCGACACCGCCGGGCCCTTCTTCGTCGACTGCGGTGCCCGGCAGGGGACGAGGTAAGAAGAAGAGAGGAGCTGGAGCACGTGGTCGCGGGAGAGGACATACGGTGACTGCTAGGGCGCCTTCCTCGCCGCCACCCCCAGCTGTTTCACCCGAGCACGTGACTGCTAGGGTGGACTCGTCTGAGGAGGAGGCTGCACGGACTCCGGTCCACGAGCCTCCGGTCCACGAGTCTTCGGCCCACGAGCCTCGGGGCGACGGGCCTTCGGCCCACGAGACCCCGGAGGAGCACACGTCTGGATGGGGTACCTGGCCGGGTCAGCCTGAGCATGGCGGGGAGCCGAGTGGCCATGCTGATGATGGCGGGGAGCCGACTGATGAGGAGGGGGAGGAGGGGGCAACGTCTACCAGCGTGGTGCTACATGGCTCCCGTCCGTGCCGGTGACCCGCGAGCTGAGGTGGTTGATTTTCCCTGATAGGGAGAGGTACGTAAGTGCATTTAATATTTTTGTACCTTCTGCATTCATGTTTCTTCAAATAACTAATGCGTTGGCCTTGTCATGCTGCAGGGGTTGGGACCACCATCATAGTGTCCGCCGGCCCAACTCCGTCCTTGGAGTTCTTTGCCGGCAAAACTTCCCGGGGTTTGTCATGTTGCCTGGTGAGGGTCGGCTTCCAGAGCTTGGATTGAGCTGGGAGCACTACGTGGCTGCCCCGGCCCCGCCGGATGAGATTATCGACGATGTCGTGTGCGACACGAGGGCAGACATGGTGATTAGAAAGTTCTGGGTAATTTCTCCTTTACACATTTAAAAATCTTCAACTAGCTAGTTATTAATTGTACTAATCAATATTGTCTCATTTGATTGCAGACATTCTATAGGTGTGAGGAGGGATACGAGGAGGACGCGGCACATGTTATCGAGAACGTCTGCAAGCGCCTACTCCAGAACTTACGGCACGAGGCTCGGGTGCAGGCTGTTCGAGACTACTATGCCTTGCGTGGTATCAAGAAGACCAAGCCGGCGTGCCGCGATAAGTTCCTGAGTAAGGAGCAGTACATGAAGGTAATTCTTAAGGCCTTCTCTACTTAAGTTCCTTCATTTAGTAATTCTTAGCCGTAGCGCTCAAGTTTCTATTTGCTAACTTAGGCACCTCCGAGATGGTGTGCGGATCAGATGGATTGTTGGGAGGTGTTGGTCGATGAGTGGTGCTCAAAACAATGGCTAGCCCTCCACAACGAGGCCAAGGACAAACATGCCCAAATGGAAGGTGTGCCACACCATCAAGGCAGCTCCAACTTATATCAGTTCGGGCGCAACTGGGTATGTGGTTTGCTTCATGATTCATGCAATTCATT
The DNA here is from genome assembly GCF_002162155.2 of Triticum dicoccoides. NCBI lineage: Eukaryota > Viridiplantae > Streptophyta > Magnoliopsida > Poales > Poaceae > Triticum > Triticum dicoccoides. Next base: position 713,026,561 of record NC_041388.1, on the reverse strand, counting down.
CATCATGCTAGCTTGAGCCCTTTAATTACTAATTTTCATTGTTTCTCTCTTTCAGGCACGCTACAATAAGGCGGATAAGGTGCCAGAGGTGTACGACCTGTATGCCATGGCCCACACTGCCTCTTTCAAGAAAGTCAAGGCTTTCTCTCAGTCTGACCTCGATGATGCAAACAACTTCACCAACATCTCCTCCCACAACAAGCTCGTGAGATATAGAGATGAGGGGAAGGGGAGGAAAGGGGAGGACTTTAACCCGAGCCAGGGTCCCATTGATCCAGAGCTGGTGATGGTATCTGGTGGCGAGAGGTCCCATGGCTCCATAGCCATTGGAGATGGACTTATCTGTTGTCCTAGCACTCTCCCGGAGATCAAGGCGCGCCAGTCGAGCTCCGCTCCTGAGATAAGGCCTCGTGAACGGCCAGTGCAACTCGCCATCAAGGTTAGTGATACGTACTCAGTTATCTTTCTCCATTAATTACATTGTGTGCGCTTCCATCAATGATTACAAATGGTCATGTGAGTGGTGTTGCAGGCTGCTATACAGAGTGAGAGAGATAGAACGGAGAAACTTCTGGTGGAGGCGGCGGAGCGGCAGCGGGAGTTGGAGGAGAGGACGACAAAGATGATGGAGGAGGAGAGGGCATGGAATGACATGCAGGCAAGGGCCATGTACAAGCTCCTTGTGGTAAGTTTCTTCTGCAGATTAGCCAAAACATTCATGTAGTGTTTGTCTCATTACTAACTAGTATGACTGAGTCGTCAAAACCAAATGTGCAGTCTGTGTGCGAGAAGACAGGTCAGACCGCTCCGCCGATGCCAGTGATTGCTCCTGGGACCACGGTGAGTTTTATTTGAATGGACATTACTTGCTAGTCTTAACATTTGAGTGTCATCATGCTAACAAGACATTGGAAATGATCTTTGGTGCAGCGTAACTCCAGACAAGCATCGCACGATCCTTCTCCATCTACTGACACGAGCCACCCCGCTCCTACACCTCCTGGATCTTGGTAAGTTTATCTAGTGTTTTGCTTAACACATGCATAAAGACCTAGACTTAGCTTTATTTCCTCCAATGCTTACCATAATGACCTAGACTTAGCTTCTTCTCCTCCAAAATGACTTAATAAGCTTACTGACCTCCAAAACCATCCATTTTACCTAAGTTAGCTCTAAAACGATCTGTACTTAGCTTACTTATGTCAAAAATTGCATAATTAGCTTAGTTAGCTCATAGACGGTCCATTTTACCTAAGTTAGCTCTAAAATGACCCATTTTACCTAGGTTAGCTTATAAATGATCCAGTTCATCCAAGTTAGCTAAAAAATGACCCATTTTACCTAGATTAGCTCCTAAATGATCCATTTTACCTACGTTAGCTTTAAAATGACCCATTTCACCTAGGTTAACTCCAAAATGACCCATCTTACCTAGGTTATCTCATAAACAATCCATTTTAGCTAATTTAGCTCATAAACGATCCATTTCACCAAGTTAGCTAAAAAATGATCCATTTCACCTAAATTAGCTCTTAAATGATCCATTTCACCTAAGTTAGCTCAAAAAGATCCATTTCAATTAAATTAGCTCATGAATGATCCATTTCACCTAAGTTAGCTCAAAAACGATCCATTTCAACTAAGTTAGCTCATAAATGATCCATTTCACCTAAGTTAGCTAAAAAATGATCCATTTCACCTTAGTTACCTCAAAAACGATCCATTTGACCTTAGTTAGCTCATAAACGACCCATTTCAACTAAGTTAGCTCATATATGATCCATTTCACCTTAGCTAGCTCATAAATGACCCATTTCAACTTAGTTAGCTCATATATGATCCATTTCACGTAAGTTAGCTCATAAATGACATACTCTTCTTGTTCTAGTCTTCTTCTTGTTCTACTCTTCTTGTTCTAGTCTTCCTCTTGTTCTACTCTTCTTCTTGTTCTACTCTTCTTGTTCTAACTTTCTTATTTTTCATTTTGCAGATTTCATTCACTTGACGAAAGCTTGCATAGATGGAGTGCTCCTTATCCCTTTCTCTGTTTCTTTTATATCGTTGAACTATGCATGTATCGTTGGATGAAACTATTGTAATATATATGGTTGGATGCCTCTATGTTGAACTTGTTATGTATGATGGAACTATGCATGTAATATATATGGTTGGATGATGAAGTTATGTGTTGGATATCTTATATGTTTGCTCTGTAATGGCCTTTTGAAATATATCTATATATGTCACATATATTTGTGATGAAAATTGTTGGATTTAATAAAAAACAGATAAAAGAGCCAACATGGCAGGCTCTTTGCCGTCTGCCACCGACGGCAACGGGCTCTTTGCCGTCTGCCGCGGACGGCAAAGAAGACACGTGGCATCCAGCTGTGCTTCCTGGGAGCTGACCCATTTGGTTAGTTTGCCTATAGTGGCAGACGGCAAAGACTTTGCCATCAGTGGCAGACGGCAAAGAACCTGCCATGTAGTGACGTGTAGATGACATCATACGGCGGATGGCAAAGACACTAGAAATTTTGCCGTCAGCGGCGGACGACAAAGGCCTGCCGTTAGCCACTTAACGGACCGACAGCGCAATTATTGCCGTCCGCTCTCTTTGCCGTCCGCCGCAGACGGCAAAGGGCCTTTGCCGTCAGCCGCCAGGAAGCAGACGGCAAAGTAGCTGTTTACCGTAGCCTACTTTGCCGGAGCCTTTTGCCGTCCGCGGCTGACGGCAGAGGACTTTGCCGTCCGCCGTTCATGCATTTGCCGTCCGCCGTGGCAGACGGCAAAATAGCTGATTCCTGTAGTGACTTGTGGGTCATCAAGACTCTTTTTTGGCGCCGTTGCCGGGGAGTGAAGCGCCTTTGGTGAGTGGAATTTGGTAAGGTTGCTAGTAGTGTCAATTACTCCTTGTAGTTGATGCTTGTTGGTTTACTTGGTGGAAGATCATATGTTCAGATCCTTAATCATATTTATTACCTCTCTAATCATGAACATAATTATGCTTTGTGAGTAGTTACGTTCGTTCCAGAGGACATGGGTTAAGTCTTGCTAACAGTAGTCATGTGAATTTGGTATTCGTTCGATATTTTAATGTGTTGTATGTTGTCTCTCCTCAAGTGGTGTTATGTGAACGTCGACTACATGATACTTCACCATTATTTTAGACTAGAGGAAGGAATTGGGAAGTAATAAGTCGATGATGGGTTGCTAGAGTGACAGAAGCTTAAACCCTAGTTTATGCGTTGCTTCGTATGGGGCTGGTTTGGATCCACTAGTTTATTGCTATGGTTAGACTTTGTCTTGATACTTCGTTCGTAGTTGCGGATGCTAGCAAAGCGGGTTAATCATAAGTGGGAGGCTTGTCCAAGTAAGGGCAGCACCCAAGCACCGATCCACCCACATACCAATATATTAAAGTAACAAACGCGAATCATATGAACGTGATGAAACTAGCTTGACACTAATTCCCATGTGTCCTCGGGAGCGCTTTACCTATTATAAAAGTTTGTTCCGGCTTGTCCCTTGCTACAAAAGAGATTGGGCCACTTGCTGCACTTTTGCTACTACCGTTACTTGTTACCCGTTACCAATTATTTTATCACAAAACTATCTGTTATCGCTACCTTCAGCACATGCAGGAACTACCTTACTAAAAACCGCTTATCATTTCCTTCTGCTCCTCGTTGGGTTCGACACTCTTACTTATCGAAAGGACTACGATTGATCCCCTATACTTGTGGGTCATCACGCTCTTCAATCGACGTGATGCACGTGATGAAGAACCTTTGCGTGAACCTGCTAGGCTTCTTGGGCGTGTATGGGAAGACACTCTAGTGTATGCTCCCAACTTCCGGAGCTTCGTTCAACGCATCACACACTGATCACTGACCTGCGTGAAAGTGAACAACTCACATATAGGGTGTCACACATAAGAGTTACCTGAACTCAACATCACCGCTCCTTTCTTGACCGCCCGTCTGAAACATGAAGGAATTTCACCGTTGCTTGTAGTCAACTTGAGTCAAATTCGCAGTTGACTCACCACATGTATGACCACCAGAGCCCTGGCTCGTCTCCATGTCCCGTGCGTATTGCACGCCTCGCCGCTATTACCGCGTCGAGCCTCCGCTGTCCCAGTCGAGTCTCAAGGGTCGCGAACCCACACCACTCAACCCCATTGCAGAGTATCACCGACCATCACCGACCGATGACGAGTTTCACGCTTCCATCAGACCACTGGGCTCCAGTCCGAATTACGTGTCTCTCACTTTTTTCCTAGCTGAATAGACTTCGATTCTCTGGATCCTTACACCGTAGCCCCTCAATCCAACTCCACCTTCAACATGACTCCATGATAGCTGATCAATCCACCCTCGCGCCCCGTCGACTCCAAGCTCTCATATGCACCGTCTTGAATCAACCCCGCACCATAGTCTTGTCGAAGTCACACAAGCACTCAGGCATGTGCCGCGTGTTTCCACGCCCAGAAAACGGTCACCATCAGCACCACACTCCTATGTCGTCGTCGCCGATCCCACCACCGTCTTCTATACCAACCGACTTGCGTCGATCCGTCAGACTACCTAGTCCGACCCAGGCTTCCAAATCATCTTCCGCAAATTTCTATCCATCACACGATAATTCCATCTTAACTAGCATGACTTTCCGGCAACGCCTTCAAGCATCCCTTTTGTGCCAACACATTTTTTTCACCTTTGTCTGTCATAATCCAAGGTTTAAAATCCCGTTGAACTTCTCCACCTGAAACCTGGTACCTGTTGGCGCCATGGTTCTTCATATGACTAACCCTATGGAAAAATTATCTAAGCTGTCCACACAATGCCCCAAGTACACGAACCGAATCTCCACGTACTAATAGCAAAACCAACCAAAGAATCACTCTTGGCCTTCAGGTGGTGTAGCTCCCGTGGCTCAACTCCACGATGCTAGCTTTTGCCTTGCCCAAGCCCCTTGCTAGTTCCCGATGGATGCATCAATGGATATTTCCTTTGCTCGATTTGGACCTGGCTGCCTCTATTCTGTACTGTGACCCGACCCTTGCTGCTACCTAGTAGCGCACCTGTAGGTTTTCCAGTCGAACACGAGGACTTGGTTCTGGACTCGTTCCCAGTTTTGTTTTCCAGACAAATCTTCGGATACGATCGCTTCCTACAGCCCCTGTTGTCGCTCGCCTCACGACTCCAGCCTTAGCCGCACGGCCTGTCCCGAACTGGCTACAGTGGCCCACGACCATGATCTCCAGCGCCACGCGCCCGACCTGTCCTCCTGTCTCCATAGTCCGTCCGTCTAGACCACCGGCGCACACGCCTTGCGCTTTCGCGGCCCAACTCCGCTGACCGATCTGATGCCCGACTGCCTATTACGCCATCCGAATAGATCTTGTTGCCACCGTTCCGATCTGCCCAATCGGTTTCAACTCCACAACCATGATCTATCGGTTTCGCTTCCTCTAGATCAACCACCGTAGCCTCCTTCGAACCTTGTTTTGATACCACTTAGAATAAATCCGAGGCATACTGGCGATCATCCGAGGACCAAGCAATCACACGAGGCACGACACCGAGATTTGTTAACGAGGTTCACCGATATGGCTACATCCCCGGGGCTTGACTATGGGCGTTTCTCCCCATGACACCGCTACAATACCGCATCCGGTCGCCCTGGACACCGGCACATGCCGCCGGCTTCCCCTGCGTTCCGGTGCTATTATGTTGGCATAGGTTACATCATGTGTCTAGCCCTGCTATATATGATAGGCCTAGGATACAAGTATCCTACTAGGACACGACTCCATATCCTATCTAAACACAATACAACTCAGAGTCCAACTGTAACCTAACTTGTACACAATATTCAACACAACTCTAACAACTAAAACAGTTGCAACTCCACTCGTCTCAGCTGTCGGATTTCGCACCCTCGTCACCGTCAACTCCAATCGATCCCACACCAGGTTTGAGCTTTGGATACTGAGACCTCAGGTTGGACCATTCTCCCCTGTACATTGTCTAGTGCGCCAACACGTTCTTCACGTACTGCTCCAAGATCTCGAAGTGGCCCGTCTCCGCCACCTCCTTCCTCATCCTCGCCTGGAACTGCTTGAAGCTGTCTCCCCTCACCTTGTGGCTTAGGATCACGTCAATGTCCTCTGACGACATAAACATCTTCCTTTCCGCCTCCGCCTCCGCCTTCATGCCTTCACCGCCAGCAAACGAAGCCATGTCCTCTGCTGCCTTGAACTTGCCAGCCGCATCTCCCTCATCTGCCTTCTTGTTGCCGCACACCTTCGGAGCACACGCCTCCATGGTTTCGCTGGCAATCCTCTCGCCTCGCGGCCGCTGGATTTGGGAATTTTCGTGATACGGGATTTGGATTTCGAACCCTAGCTTTCGGCTGCTCTGCCTATAAAGGATCATGCTCTGGTTTTCTTGGTCCTGTCGGAATCAGAGTCGAGTGGTCGGCCTCCTTCTCCCACTTACACACACGGTTCCACCCAACCCAAACAGACTAGGCCCTTTTTTCAACAACGAAAGAAAAACTACGAAACCGCTAATTCTCAACAACAAAAAAACCTTGGTTCCAAAAAAATACCTTGACCTTTTTTCGGGAGAAACTTTCAATCCATTTCATTATCTGCCATGCTAGTACTTAGAAAACCATAAATAATCACCCCAACCACACCACAAGTTGTACCAAATCCACCCTCTCGACCTACGATTCCATTCGCTCTGCCCTTTCTTCTTCCCCCTCCGCGCCAAATGTCTTGTAGCTCCGCCACTGCCCTTGCTCCGTCGCCTTTTTGAGGATGATCCATGGTTTCGTCGCTGTTTTCGTATGCACAAACAATTGTTTTTGCGCGTTGTGGAGGGAGCTAGTGGAGGCGCACGAAGACTACATCAAACTCACAAGGGATTGTTGCGGCCAACTTTCTTTCTCTGCTAAGCAGAAATGCAAGACTGCTCTGTGGATGCTTGTACTTGGTACTGCTGCTGATGCCGTTGGTGAGATGGTCCAGATGGGGAGAGCGCATGCCTGAAGACTACTGTCAGCGCCATGGTGCATGTGTTTGGAGCAGAGTATCTTAGAGAACCAAATGTGCGGGACACAGAAAAGTTTTTGGCCATTGGAAAGGCAAGAGGGTTTCTAGGAATGCTCATATCAATTGATTGCACACACTGGCAATGGAAGAATTGCCCCAAAGGATTGCATGGAATGTATCAAGGTCACATCAAAGAGGCCATCGTCATATTGCAAGCAATGGCATCACATGACTTATGGATTTGGCATCCTTTCTTTGGACTGTCGGTTTCTCACAACGATATCAATGTGCTTCAATGATCTCCCCTATTCATAGGCTTTGTAATGGGAAATCGCGATTGTGCAACCACACTGTCAGTGGAGAGGGCATTCGGAGTGCTTCAAACTCGTTGGGGAATTGTTCATGGAGCTGCAATGATGTGGGAATCAGAAACTTTGTGATAACAGATGACATGTTGTGTTATTGTAATGGCAAATCTTTTTAAAGTTTGAGAATATTCTTCATGCTCACGAATAATTTTCAATATCATGAACATTTTTGAAATTGTATTTTTTTGCAATCTTGAAGATTTTTATAAAGAAAAAAATGTAATACAGAAAAGAAAAACAAAAAAATAACAAATGGGCGCCCGCCCAGCACATGGGCCGGGCCAAAGTTCTCGCGGATAAGCGATGGGTGCATGTTTTCTGGATTGGCGTCACAAGAAGCGAGACAAGGGCGGTGCGAGCAACAGACAAGCCGGCCGAGCCGCGCGGGAACCACAGCCTATCTTTCCTCTGTTTGTTGTTCTTCTTTATATTATTTTTGTACTTTTCTTCACAGCTCAAAATATATATGTATGTGTATGTATATAAAACCCATGTCAAAAAATGTTCAATAAGTATTAAAAATATTGAAAAAATGTTGAACAAGTATTTGAAATATGTTGAATGGGTATTAAAAAATGTTGAATGAGTATATGAATTTTTTCAAACAAGTATTTAAAAATATTGAACAAGAATTGAAAATGTTGAACAAGTATTTGAAAAATGTTGAATGAGTATATGAAAAAAATAGAATACGTATAAATAATGCTGAACAAGTATTTTAAAAAAGTGTTGATCACTTGTTACAAAAAATGTTTTTGACATGTAAAAAAAATAAAATGAAAAAACATTGAAAACCAAAGAAACAAACGAAGAAAGAATGAGAAAAACAACAAACGGAGAAAAAAGAAAAATAACCAAAAAGGAGAAAAACGAAGAAAACCCGAATAACACAGAAGAATATGGAGGAAGAAAAGGAAAAAAAAAGGAAAACCGGCACTTTCTGCCTCAAGTAGGGCGCGCCTAGAAACTTTAACACCAATTTTACATGAGCCTAGTGGCTAGGAGCTCTGCGCAACACCAATTTTAGGACCCTTCATTTTTGTCTGCCTTTTTTTGACTGCATGCATGTAACAGGGCGGCCCGGCTCTGTAGCTCTCGACGCAAGAGCAACTCTTGTCTCACTTAAGGCGAGCAATAGACGCTGCGCTAAATAAAAGTTTCACTATAGAAAACCCTATTTGACGCATTTTGCTTCAAACTGTCATGCTTGAGCTACAGAGCGAGCTATTGGCCGGCCCATCTGTAGTACATGTAAGGTTTCGGTTTTGGGAATCTTCTAGAGGTTCCGAGTGGTTTTTATTGGTTTTGCAAACATTCTAGAAGATTCATGTACCTGTTTATTCGATTTTATTTTTTCTACTTATTTTCCTGTCTCTGATTCTTGTTTTCCATTTTCTTTTTCTGTTGCTGTTTCTTTTTCATTTTCTTTTCTTCTTATTCCTTTTTTGTCTTTTTTTTTCTTTCTTGTTTCTTTTATTTCAAATTTTCAAAAACTTGTTTCGAATTCAACTTAATGGTGTCATGTTCAATATTTTGTTCACAAATTTTTGAAAATATTCTTGCTTTCAAGAAACTTTCACAATTTCCAAATGTTAAGTTTTTCAAAAAAAATGTGTTTTTAAAATTAGTTCACGATTTCAAGTGTTTGCGTTTCAAAAAAATATTCCCATTTTCCAAATTTGTTCACAATTTCAGAAACTGTTTGGGTCTTCAATAATGTTCAGGGATTTTAAAAAATATTCTCATTTTGAAAATTTGTTCACAATTACATAAGAATGTTTGTGTTTCAAAATTTATTCAGGAATTCCAAAAGAACAAATCTTTTTTTATAAAACTTCATGTTTCATAAAATGTTTAGGAATTTCAAAAAGAGTTCTCGTTTTCAACTTTTTGTCCATAATTTCAAATAATGTTTCCATATTTCAAAAAAATGTTTTGAAACTTTCCAAAAAAGGTCGATTTAAACACAATATTTGTTCTTCTTTTGACAGACAATGTTCAGAAATTTTGAAAATCAGGCGATATTCTAAATTTTGTTCCAGTAATTTTTTATTTCAATTTTTAATTTTTGTTCACAGTTTCCTATAGAATTTATTGTTTTGTAAAATGTGTTCGAAACAACTGAATAATCTCTATGCTACAGCAAGTAGGACCCTAAAGTGACTATGGTGTTACAGTTAAAAATGATTCACGGTATGATCTGTCACCATCTGCCATCAGTTGTAGTGGCTTGTAGCACGTGTTCATTATTTCTACGTCGCGAGTTCGATCCTAGCACAGCCACACGGAAATACCTATTCACCGCTCGCTGCGGCAAGTTGTCGGGCGGACGCACAGGACACCGATCGAGGGTTCGCGCGTGGGCCGGCCTGTTTCGAAGATTCCAGTTTTAGGAACCTTCTCGCTTGTTTGTTCCCAGCCGTTTTTTCCTGTTTTAGGAACCTTCTAGGAGCTTCCTAACATTTTTTTTCTGTTTCCTTTTCGTTTTTATTTTTCCTATTTATTTTTTCTTCTCTATCTTTTCCTTTTCATTCCTTTTCTACTTTTTCAAGTTTACTGTTTCACCTTTTTTCTTTCTGTTTCTTTCCTTTATTTTTCCTCGTCTTCACCTTTTCATCTTTCATAATTTTAAAAATGTTCAAACTATTCAAATTTTGTTTGCATATAAAAAAATATTCGTTCTTTTCAAAAATGTTCGAAGTTTAAAAAATTGTTCTCTTATTGAGAAACATGTTCAAATTTTTAAAAATATGTTCTGGTTTTAAAAATATTGTTCATATATTGAAAAAATGTTCGAATTTTCAAACTTGTTTGATATTTTAAAAAAGTTTCTAAAATTTCAAATTTGTTCTTCAGTTTTAAAAAATGTTCGTGCTATCTAAATTCCTTTCTTTCAAAAATTTATTCCAGTTCAAAAATTCAAAATATTAATAGTTCTCAAATTTTGTTCATGAAGTTCAAAAAAAATTCATCTTTACAAATTTTGTTTAGGAGTTTGAAAAAATGTTGTTCTTTATTCATTGATTGAGAAAATCAGGCGATATTCTAAATTTTGTTCCAGTAATTTTTTATTTTTATTTTTAATTTTTGTTCACATTTTCCTATAGAATTTATTGCTTTATAAAATGTGTCCGAAACAACTGAATAATATCTATGCTACAGTAAGTTGGACGCTAAAGTGACTATGGTGTTACAGTTAAAAATGATTCACGGTATGATCTGTCACCATCTGCCATCAGTTGTAGTGGCTTGTAGCACGTGTTCGTTATTTCTACATCGCGAGTTCGATCCTAGCACAGTCACGTGTTTGTGATTTTTCTCTGCTATATATGGGCCGGCCCAGTGGGAGGCACTCCTGTTTGCCGCAGTTAGCTTCGTATAGGACCCCTTGACGACGGAGCACTAAGTAGAGTTTTAGATATGGTATCGTAGTCAGCTGGCCAATACTAGCTCGGAGGATTGCAGTCCGTGGGCCACCAAGCCCATCATCCTGATATGATACGAGTTAACATTTGCACGTTAAAATTTGCACGCTGCAATCGAGACACAGTCAGCTCGCTGAAGGCGGCAGCCTAAATGGGCCGGCCAGCTCGTGCGAGGCCATTGCCTCTTTTTTCTTTGACCTTTTGCTTTTGTTTTTTTTATTTCTTTCTTTTACTTTTGTTTACACTTCCAAGAATTCTAAACATATAGTTACAAAATATGATGTTCATAAATATTTTTAGAAATCTTAATCATGCATTGGAAAAAGGTTAGATGTGTATAGAGAAAATGTTGACAATGTATACGAAAAATGTGCACAAAAAAATACAATGGGTGTGAAAAAAGTGGTATAAAATGTTAATCAAGAACTTGAAAAATGTTGAACGTGTATAGAAATTTTTTTCACAATGTATTAAACAAATAAGGAAATCTTTTGATCATGTATATGAAAGTATGAATAAAGCATTTTAGAAAACGTTAAAAAGTATTTTAAAAAATCAAGCACTTGGAAAATGTTAAGTGTGTATAGAAAAATTGTTGACTATGCATTCAAATAATTTTAATCTTGCATCTGAAAAATGTTGAGAAAGAATTTGAAAAATATTAATACTCATTCAAAGAATGTTGACCATGTATTATAAAAATGTTGACCATGTATTTAAAAAAATGTTAATCAAGAATTTGAAAATTTTAAAGTGTATATGGAAAAAATGTTGATCATGAATTAAAAATTTTAATCTTGTATAAAAAAAGTTAATCAGTCTTTTGTACGAAGTTTAAAATTTGCACAGAAAACTTTGACTATATATTAAAAAATGTTAAATTTGTAATGGAAAAATGGTAAAAAAATATCAGAAAGTCATTGACATATACAAAAATATTGAATAAAAACGAAAAGAAATAAAAAAACCAAAAAAATGAAACCTGAAAAAGAAACAAAAGAAACCAAAAGGAAAATGAAAATAAAATCAAAGAAACAAACGAAAAAAGAATTACAAAAATAAAAAAGGAAGTAGAAAGTAGAAAATAACATCTTGGAAGAACAAAAAGACAGTGAGACCCATACTCATTTCTTCACAATTACAACCCGCCTTAATACTTGAACTGAGT
>NC_041388.1:712948056-712989496 GCF_002162155.2 Triticum dicoccoides | reverse complement strand
TTTTTTTTTTTTAGGTACAGAGTGAAAAATCACTCAGGAGATCTGATGGTATTCTTTCACAACATCCGTGCTAATCACTTCCGGAACCCTAGCGAGCCAGAAGTGGTCTCCATTCAAAGTTGCATGTGCTGCCAGCTTGTGGGCAACTTTGTTCTGATCTCTCTTGACCCAATTAACTCTATAGGTAGCAAAGGCTTTCAGGTTCTCCTTTATATCCCAAATGAAGGGGAAAGCCTCTGATCTGATCACTTTATCAGACATAAGTTCCGTGGCCAGCGCAGCACAATCAGTTTCAACAATCACCGGTCCCCTGAACAAGGAAGCGAATGATTTCACCCCAATCAGTATTGCATGTGCCTCCGCCACCTCTACACTGTTGCTGTAACCCATACGTAGTGTCTGTGAGAAGAAAGGAAAGCCTCTGTGGTCTCTAGCAATGATGCCCGCCGAGCTCTCCCCAGTACCAGGTACAAAACCTGCATCACAATTTATTTTAGTCCATCCCTCCTCAGGTGGAATCCATCGGCATGGAAACGTTGAGTTTGGCTCCATATGATCCCTCTGAAGCATGTCCGATGCAGATTGGTGGCCACTGTCCTTGCTACTGCTACTGCTCTGCCCCAATGGCGTTTTCCCAGAGTCTGAGGTTTGCAAGCACAACGTGGTCTCCCCTGTTTCAGCAACATACTGTTCAAGGAATGCGACTGAGTGCGCAATTGTTTCTTTCCCGTCACTGAAGACACCATTGTTCCTCAAATGCCAACAACGCCACAACAGCAGCAGCACTTTTGTACGCATTTCAGAATTGCATGGCTCCAACAGATTCTGCAGCCAGTCCTTTCCGGAGTCCCGAAAGCGATATTCCTCAGGGATGTCCCAAACTTCCCTTATCTTTGATCTCAAAGCCCTGCTCTTTGTGCATGCAATAACCGCATGAAATTCTGTTTCTTCGGCGCTACCACATATCTTGCAAATGCTATCAGTTTCCAATGTGCGCTTCCATTTATTTTCCTTTGTTGCAAGCGTGTCTGTGGCCACCCGCCAGCCGAAGATCCTCACTTTTCCGGGTACCTTAGCCTTCCAAATGATATCCCAGATACTTCTATCGTTCGGTTCACTAGAGGAGGAGGATGCAACCAGGCTCGCTTGTGATTTGAGTGTATAGGCCAACTTGTATGCACTCTTCACCGTGAAGTTGCCTGTTTTCTCATGGTTCCATGCCACACAATCCCGCACATCCGCACTCGGAATCTTGATATTACAGATTGCTTCCGCATCAAAAGGGTAAAAAATCCGGTGTTGTGACATATATCTTCTGAGATAGGACGGAGGCCATCTTTTGTTGTTGAAGACTGTCGTTTCTCGCGTGCCAGAGAGTAACTGCAGCCGCAGCGAAAAGAATGTGCACTCCTCTAGAGTTAATCTAAGCTCGCTGAGCTCCGTGCATAAAATGAACGATGTCCGTTATACTGTACTTTAAATCCAATATACTTTAAACCCAATATACTGTATATACACCACACACTGATGACCTCTTCTCATGCGAGATCAAATACTTGTAGATCGAACACACCCGGCTGACATTCTTCCTCTTCAAATACTTGTACGTACGAGTGTTCGAGTACTAGCTGGCTAGAGTTAAGCCAGGGCAGGCCGACGACAGCGTACGATGTTGCCGATCGATACGACGACCTAGCAGCAGCACCAGCAGCAAGCAACAAAATGGATCAGAAGATGCCCTGGCGTGGCGGGTTCGATAACTGTCCTCTTTTCTTTGTCGGGTGATCGAAACTGAGGCTACGTACCAAAGTTTTTCGGATCAGTTAAGCTCGGCACCAACACACCGTCGTGGCTCTACCCAACTTTTGGCGTTGAGTTATTTGAATTTGGTACTCCTACTAGCTATGAACGTGTCCTTTCGTATATTCACTTTGCATGGCTTGCTTTTGTCCATTTTTCGAAATCCATATATCCCAAGAGCCAAAACATCGGCATGCATAACGAACATTCATGCGGTTCCCCTCGCCGCCTAGGTCAATCCCGAACAGACACCGCACCGCAGCGGCGGCTCAGCTGGCCGGTCCGGTCGCCGACGGCCACCATGCTGCGCCGTTCTTTCTTCTTCTCCATCCTGTTCTCCCCCACCCACCGAATCTAGTGGCAGAGAGGGAGACACGGCTGCGCCACGGCCACCGGGGATGGCGTCGAGCCGGACCGCGCGAGCCGTTTCCCTTACCCCTTTCCTTTCCTCCCTCCATTTCTCCCTCCGACTCCAGCAACAGAGAGAGAAAGAGACGAGGGGTCGAGCCCTCCTCTGCTCCCCTTCGTTTACGACGACGGCGGAGCACTCTTTGCCGGCGCCGTGGTCAGCCCCTTCGCCAGTAGTGCGTTTTCCCTTGCGGTAAGCGTGCCGCCGTCCAATGGCGGAGCTTCAAAGAAAATGTTGGGCGGGCCAGACAAAGGGAGAGCACCGATTTTTTTTTAGATTCTGAGTCATAGGCATTAGTCTGTAATACAAGATTACAGATGGAGTGAGAATATGTGTGTATATCAATTGAGTTTTGAAATTATCTTTTTTTCTTTTGACAACCAAATCAATTCTTCTCTAGGTGTGACCATGTGAGTGAGCTTGCTTACCATTTCTTATGGCTACCCAATATATGTTGTGATATGTAAAATGCAAAGAACAATTGAGTGGAAAATCAGGATATCTAATTAAGCAATTGCAGGAAAATTAGATGTACAATGTAGTAGTATTTGCATCTAATCCATGTCCCTCAATTGAGTGGAACAACCAGGATTATATGATGGACAAAATAAGCATATGGACACTCTGTATCTAATTACATCGTTGAACTCAGAATTTGGGAAAACAAATTAGATTAGCTGTGATCTCTTGCTGAATCGTAATTGCAGGGAAATTAGATGGAGTGGTTGCTTGATTGTCCGATGTCTCTGGCTCTCCGCCTCCTGCCTGATGCGGCCGTGAGAAACAGCAGGAGCGGCTGCGTGCGAGAGAGCTGGACTTGCTTGCGAGCGAGAGACCTCGAGCGCTTTGGAGCGATCGTATGCTTACTGGGCTGCAGGTGGGCTTTCCTTAGATGCACATGTAAAATCAAAAGTGTGAAAAACCTGGGCGGGCCATGGCCCAGTTTGGCCCCAACAAAGCTCCGCCCCTGCCGCCGTCGAATGGCTTGGCTGCGGTGCCCTTTGCCCCATGTGGGGTTGGTTCTTCTTCCGGACGGCTCGGCATGCCGATACCCGTCCAGATCGAGAGGAACGGCGTGGCCGTGCGGCGGCGCTACATTTTCCGGCAGAATTTCTTTTCCCTATTTTCACCGTTAGGGTTAGGGTTCTTTGGGGTGGGGAGGGGGATCTTTTTTCCTTCTCTGTTTTTCTTTTCTACCGAAGATCTTAGCCTCGCATGGCTCTGAAACCATTGTTAAGCCCTCTGGATCGAGTATGTTAGATGATTCACGGTAGTTTACCTTCTCCTTGTCTTGAGGAGCTCCCAGTGCCGGTGGTGAACGGAGGGGAGCTCGGCGTAGAGGTCGACGATGGAGTGGCTGGTGGCGCTTCCCAGCGCTTCAGCGCCTCCCTCTCGATCGGACTAGGGTTAGGAGTGGGGAACAGTGGCGGTGGCGAACCTAGTACCTCGTGTCATGGCCCCCACCTCCTCTATATGGCACTGTGCGATGAGGGCCCACCAGCATTGCTTGGGCTGGACGCCCCTGATCAGGGCATGAGTCAAGGGTCCAATGGGCGAGGAAGAGATCTATCTAACAACTTTCTGCATCATATTGATCCAGAGGCCGGGGATAATCCACTTTTTTCTAAAAGAACCTTTCTCAATGCTACGACATGTACTATATGTAAAATCCGTCAGCTCATTAAGAAAAGAGGGAAATAAGATATCTTAATCTAGTTACAACTCTTAGCACCAAATACAAGATAACTTAAGACATTTAGTTTGAAAGAACACATCTAAATCAGAGCCTTTTCAGATATACAACAATAAGGGCAAGCACAATAGTGGGCCATAAGCCCACTTTACATGGCACTTTTGCCTCTATGAAGGGGAGAGATGTTAAAAAGTAAAAGAGTGAGCTCTCGTGGAGAACCTAGCTATATACACATTACTAGGCAAATACAATAAATGTGAAGAAAGAGATAGAGAAAAGATAAAAAGAAATACTAATATGATAGCCAACCTTATAGTCCACATTATTGCATGAGTGCCTATAGATGATGGCTATAGATGACATGACAGTTCCATATAGCTATATGCTGACTATATTATTAACCATGCTCTAAGTACAACACATTGATGTAGTTTTCTATAAACACATGTTTTTAATGAGACAATTCTGTGAGAGAGCTCTTACATTAATTCCTCCAAAGTGCTTTGGCACCATTTTTCTTTTGGCTTTCGATTTATAATTATACATATATATTTAAGCAAAAGGTCAAATTAATTGTGTTTGTATATTCGTGTTTCTTGTGACGAGGACTTTCAAATGAGAGTCATTTTGAAGAGTTTCAACTGCTAAAATTCGGTACGAGCGACCGACAAAATTGTAAGTTTTAGAAGTAGACTTTGCAGATTGCAAGGCAGTCAGACGGCCGGCAGAACTGGGCAGGTGCATGCCCCTGTGAGTTTCCGGGCCCTTGCTCTCCAATGGTGCAATTTGTTAGAGATTATCTAAGTGGATTCCCTGGGGGTTTTGAAGATGGTCCAACATGGTGACAAAGATGGATCGATCTGCTCTTCATTGCTGCTTGAAACTAAGTCCTTAACGGCGTCACGTCGAACCGGTATTACTCGTATAAACCATAGTCAGAACGCAGGTTAGTCATTCCTTGGCTAACTTTGCTTGCATTGCAATGAAGGCAGGTGTTTAGCTAGGAGTTGATCCTGCTAACATAGTACTCCTTATGTCCCAAAATATTTGTCTTAGATTTCTATAGATGCGGCTGTATCTAGACAAGTAATTTGGGACGAAGGTAACAAAACTTTTGTAATGCAAAATGTACTCTTGACAGAGAATGACTGGTAACAGCACATATATTTAGACAAAATAAATGATGTGGCAAGTAATTAATAAGAATTGAGAAGCTTGTGGTAACATATATAACATCACACATGTGTTACTTACCCACAAGAGGTAATGATATAGACTAGAAGCTGGGAATAGATCATGCACCCTGCGGGCCATCCAGCCCGTCATCATCATCTGATGTGATCGGTCCGTGGAGGGAGTTTAATTTGCACGTTTGATGGCGACGTGCGGCCCGAAACCGCCTTTATAAAAGTTGATTCTCAAACAAAAACCTTTACAAAAGTTTCAAAAATTAACTGTACCCCGGACAATGTATTTCGAGATGTTCTATCATTTTCGCGTGCTAGCCCTCTTTTGTCAACGAGCACTAGCGGGTAAGGACAGGTGACGACACTCCCCTGCCCGTCATACGCATTAGTACTGCTTAAAGATGAACGTTTGATTCGGACTTCTAAATTCCATTTTAACCTGGAATACACACCCTAATCGAGCTTTTGAATTCCACAAGGCTCTGTTTAATTTGAGCAGCATGCAGGCAGCCAACTATGCTGGATTTACACCCTGATCCCAAATCTGTAAATTCCCAACGCTGGCCTGTTCTCGTCCGAGTCTGCTACAGCGATTGTGCGAACCAACGGATCCAACATATTGATCCGAGCCAGGCAGGTAGAATATTTATATTCCTCGTCTTCAAATAGCAGGAGGATATTCCATGCCGTGTTTATTTAGAGTTGCCGATATGACTTAGCAGGTAGTACAGATTAGATGCCCTGGCGGGTTCGGTGGCTGTCCTTTCCTGTTTTCGGCGGGTGAGGCGGTTCGGTGACTGTCGGCTAACCCTACCTGATCTCAAAAGTTGACGTTATTAGTGTGTGATAGATCACGATAAGGTTAGTTTACATGCGGTAGCTATGAATGTCTCCTTTTGGATACTCAGTTAGCATGGGTTGCTTTTGTGCGTTTGCTGCGAATCTAGGAAGAGCCAAAACCTCATGATGCATTGTGCCAGCACTCGAGCGACTTCACTCGCCGGCCTCCTTACACCACCCGCCTTCAAAATAATGACCTATGTCATTATTCATTTTATTCCCGACGATCCCTTTTCG
Source organism: Triticum dicoccoides (assembly GCF_002162155.2). Lineage (NCBI taxonomy): Eukaryota > Viridiplantae > Streptophyta > Magnoliopsida > Poales > Poaceae > Triticum > Triticum dicoccoides. Next base: position 712,983,330 of record NC_041388.1, on the reverse strand, counting down.
TACATGATAACTCGGCAAAGGGTAGTTGGAAGGGTAGTCGACGATGCTGCTTTTGTGATCAAGATGAAACTATTAGACACCTCTTTCTCGATTGTCCACTGGCCAAACTATTATGACGTTCAATTCATGTAGCCTTTAATATCACCCGTTCAAATGGTATTCACACATTATTCGGGATGTGGCTAAATGGAGTAGAGCCAAATATTGTGAGGCATATTCGGACAGGAGTATGCGCATTACTGGGCTATATGAAACTACAGAAATGATATGGTTTTTAACAGACAAACTCGTATAAATTTTTTGGAGGTTATCTACAGGACTTGAATCCGTACATGGTCGTTACTCACTCCTGTGGAAATCAAAGAGCCTTTGGTTACTGGGTCTACCAGATGGAAGATGGTAACTCGAGATATCTACAACCGGTTTGGAAGACGATCCAGTAATAGGCTAGGTGTTTAGTCATCTCGTCCTATTTTCGCCGGTTGTGGCAACTTTTACCTTTTCTAATACCTTTTTAGCTTCATGCGAGCTTGTACGAGACCGTGGACCTTTTAAATACTTTGCTTAGTAAAGGGGTTGCATGCATCATTCTGATGCAGAGGGCACGGGTGATCCTCCTTTTCTAAAAAAAGGGGGGTGTCCCGACGTGGCCGCTTGGTCCGAGGTGGCGTTTGTTCTGGTTGTTGCAGGTGGGGAGGCGCTAGGGCCATGCAGAACCTAGGGTGAGAAGGTGGCAAGGAGATGAGTGGTGTAAGAGTGGATCCTTCGTCCCCACACTTTTATAGCTGGGGCTTGCGATTGGTGGAAAAACCAGGTGCGCGGCAAGAATTCGCGGAGGCTTGGCGGGAAGCACGGGGCGAGCAGGACACATGGAGGGCATCATTAATGCATGTATTGTCATATCTATGGGTGGTTAGTGTGCCTGCGAAAGTGGTACGAGCAACATCGTCGTTAAATAGAGAGAAACAGAGGATGATTCGGGGGAACACATGTTTATGGAGGCCGCATCAGCTGAGTTTTGAGTGCATTCTAAAACAACCCCTTGCAACCTCCATTGTATGAAAGCTGCACAAACGTCCTCCAAAAACTGTGAAGACTTAGTGAGCGATGACAAGTCTACTCGATTAAGTTTCTTCCTTCTAGTCCTCATATTGAGGCATTCAGCCTAACTAGAACTGAACTAAGTTGGGTCAACAGAGTGAGCTAACTAGTCAACCTCGCGCCACTTGCTCGCCCACTCAGGCAGAATTGTGGGATCCCGCGGAGCGTGTCTCGCCGGAGGAGAACGATAGGCTTGCCCTAGCTTTTCTGCCTGAGGGAATAGATCAGGCCCTAGACGACATGAAAACGAGCACGGCGCCTGGGCCGGACAGTTGGCCTGCCGAGTTCTTTAATAAGTTTTGGCCCTATCTTAAGCACATGTTCTATGATATTGTCAATGGCTTCGTTTTAGGCACGGTTGACCTCTCCCGATTGAACTATAGAGCCATTAGCCTTATTCCTAAGATGAAAGGGGTGGACAACATTAAGCTTTTTAGACCCATTACCTTGATTAACGTCCCTTTCAAAATTTGTGCGAAAGCTTATGCCTCGCGCTTGGCTCCAGTCGCTCAACGTGTTATTAGTTCTAGTCAAATGGGTTTTCTCAAACAGCGTAACATCCTCGAGGGACCTATTGCGTTACAAGAGACCGTTCACGAGTTGAAACGAACCAAGGCACAGGGAGTGCTTCTTAAATTAGACTTCGAGAAAGCGTACGATCGCGTGAACTGGGAGTTCGTGTGAGAGGTCTTCCTCAAAAAAGGTTTTGAGGCAGGTTTCGTACATAGAATCATGCACCTAGTGTGTAGTGGACACACGGCGGTTACTGCCAATGGCACAATGGGTAAGTTTTTGCGTAACAAGAGGGGTCTTCGTCAGGGAGACCCTAGCTCTCCTCTCATTTTTAACTTTGTTGCGGATGCCCTGGCGACCATGATTAATAAAGCAAGGGTAGCAAGGCACATTAAAGGAGTGGTTTCCCACCTTATACCAGGCGGGGTTACGCATCTGCAATACGCAGATGATACGATGCTCTTGTTCGAGCCCGATGACCATAGCATCGCTACAATTAAGCTACTGCTAATCGCATTTGAGATCCTGTCGGGGCTTAAGATCAACTTTCTGAAGAGCGAAGTGATCACCATAGGGGTGGATGGTCAAGAAAGCGCTCGGATCGCCAACCTACTTAATTGCAAGCTGGGGGGCTTCCCGATTAATTACCTGGGCCTCCCGATCTCGACCAAGAAACTAACCATTGCGGAATGGGAGCCTTTGTATGGGAAAGTTGCTAACCGAGTGAGCCCTTGGAGGGGCAGGTTCATGTCCTCGGCGGCGCGGCTGATTCTCACCAATTCGACTTTATCCTCCCTTCCTATTTTCACAATGGGAATGTTTCTTCTAGCGGATGGGGTTCACGTTAGATTCGATACTCCGCGATCTCGGTTTTTCTGGGAAGGAGCTGGGACCAAACGCAAGTACCACTTAGTGAAATGGGCAGCGGTTTGTAGGCCAAAAAAAATCGGCGGCCTAGGTGTTATGAACTCTAAGCTCATGATCGTGGCCCTGCTGACGAAGTGGTGGTGGCGTTTAGCCCAAAATGAGTCGGGGCTCTGGGCTGACATCCTCCGGGCTAAATATTTCCCGGATGGGAACCTGTTCAAGGCTAAAAGCAATGGCTCGGCCTTTTGGAATGGGATCCAAGCGGTTCGTCCGACTTACACGATGGGTGCGCAGTTCGATGTTAACAACGGCAAGTCCACACGCATCTGGCTCGATCATTGGTGGGGTCAGGAGCCGCTGTGGAAGTCACATCCGAAACTGTACCAACCGGCAATGGATACCAACATCATGGTGGCCGGTGCTTTGCGAGTCCATCCACCAGCTATCTCCTTTTTAAGGAATCTTGAGCACACAGAGGCCGCCAGCTGGGACGCGTTGTCGGCTGATTTGGGTGGATTGACTCGTAGTAGTGGGGCGGATACGATCTCGTGGAAGTTGAACGCCTCCAAGAAATTTATGGTCAAGTCCTTGTATGACAAGCTCTCCGAGGGTACTACACTGGATATAGCTAGGGGGCTATGGAAAGCCGGTATCCCTCTTAAAATCAAGTTTTTCTTGTGGCAAATGTATCGCAACCGCTTACCAACCTCTGATAACGTGGCCAAACGCAATGGGCCGGCGGACGGAACATGCACCACTTGCGGTTTAGGGGAAAACGCAAACCACGTGTTCTTCGGATGTGTGCTCGCTAGATTTGCGTGGAGTGCAGTTAGAGACGCTTTCAAACAGAATTGGAACCCACAGTCTAGTCGCGATGTTCTTGATATCTTAGCGGCGCAAAGAAGGGCCAATGTAAGGATAGTGTGGAGATGCGTTGGGGCATTGCTTTGGTCTCTGTGGTCGGATCGGAACAAAATCACGATAGAACACAAGTTCCCGGCCCACCCTGCTGATATTATTTTCAAATGTCACATTCTCCTCCAGGTTTGGGCGGCGCTGGGGAAGCTGCGTGATGTCGATCGCATGAACGAGACTATGGAGATGATCAAGTCGACCATGCTGAAGGCGCGACAAGAAGGGATGACTGCATGACTTTCTGCTAGCTATCTATCTTATTGTTGCTCCGCTTTTGTGCTCCCGAACCTCTGGATGTTCCTCATTAGCTTTATCTTGAGCCTAGGGCTCGATGACTGTTTTAATTTGATGTGTAAGACTTAAGTTTGTGTGGATGCTGCCTGGTGGCTTTATTAACTTAAAGCCGGACGCCTCTAGCGTCTATGTTTCAAAAAAAAAACTTCCTTAATTGACTAATGGACAAGTTTCACATAGAAAAGGCAAAGTTAGTTTGTTGTAACTAAAATGAAACTAATGGACAAGTCCATCAATCAAATCCACCAATAATCACAGGTCTGCCAAAATGCAGTAGGGCCTGCTTGCTTGACTGGGAACCGTAGATGGAGGATGCCCCGTTTGCGTCCAAGTTTTCTCGCTACTACGTTGACATGTCCTCCACCAACAAGGCTAGCTAGCAATCTATGGCGCGCCCGCTAGAAAGATGCTGGGAATATTTACATATTTTTCCAGAACAAACTGCTTGCTTTTCAGCAGGCCATCATCTGATGTGACTCGTGTGGAGTTTTAATTTGCATCTTGGACGGCAACGTACGGCCCGACACCGGTCACGCCAAATTAACTGCAATATTTTTTGACATGTTAATTCAACGTAAATTTATTTGAACAGGGTCTCTATCTATCATTTTCACGCTGAGCCTCGATCACTTGTCTATTTCCTTCTCTAGACATATGAGCACTAGCGGGTACACACAGACAGGTGACGCCACCCTCCCTCTCAAAAGCATTAGTTCCAGTACTTTGATGAAGCTGCCATGATCCCGAATCACACCCTTTCATTTCTTTTGAACGTTCGAATAGGCATTTAAATTCATGAAGGCTCTGCTTGAGCAGTATGCAGCCAGCCCAGCCCAGCCCAGCCCACCCACTATACTTTACACCCCAATATATAACCACCAAATGCGATCTCCTGCGAGTTTGCTAGAGCGGTTGTGCAAACCAAGCCAGGCAGATAGAATATTTCTATTCTTCGCCATCAAATAGTGTAGTACGTAGGAGAATATATTCCCATGCATGCATGTTCATTTCGAGTAGCTGGATAGAGTTAAGCCAGGCCGACGACATAAAGTATGATGTCGCCGATCGATATGACCTAGCAGCATGAAACAAAATGGATCAGAAGATGCCCTGGCGTGGCGGGTTCGATAACTGCCCTTTTTTTTCGTCCCAGCTTCGATCAGATCACTGAAAGGACACATACATTAATTCCACAAGAGTGCCCCGGCCTCATTTTTCTTTTGGCTATCAATTTACAATTTTTCATATATTTTGAAGCAAAAGTCCAAATTAAGTTTCGTTTCTATATTCATGTTTCTCATGACGAGGGCTTTCAAATGAGATCCATTTTAAAGAGTTTTTAAAACATTGTTAAGTTACACTTGATACGAGCGACCGACAAAATTATAATTTTTAGAAACTGTGATTGACAAAATTGTAAGTTTCGAAAACTAAATCTTGGTGTGCCCTCATGCAGAATCAAACAACTTTGCGGACTGCGAGGCAATCAGGCGGCCGAAATGACTAGGAAGGTGTTTGCCCCTGCAAGTTTCCCGGCCCTTGCTCTCCAATGGTGCAACCTGCTGCTAGTAATGAAGATGGAGGTTGTGAAGATGGTCCAACATGGTGACAAAGATGGATCAATCTGCTCTTCATTGGTGCTGGAAATCAAATCCTTAATGGCGTCACATTTTTTTTAGAGGAAAGGCTTGGCCGAGCCCAAGAAAGGCTCGAACCTAACCCGACATTGAATTAACAAAGCCATCAACCGGCCAGGAGATTACAAACGACACCTTACAAGGAGAACAAAAAAAGAAGAACAGCGAAAGATACAAAGTGCTGTGCCAACAACTAATAGGCTCCATACTCACAACAAGCAAAGATATGATAACTAAGGCCCTAATCCGCTTGAAGACGATGAAGCCCTCCAGCATGAGCAGACCACCACAGAAAAGCTTCAGCAGGACCTTGTCGGCATGAAGAGCTTAATAGGTGCAGAGGCACTCTCGCCTGCTCCAAGGATTCTGGCCGACACGGTACCAACCTCCTCCATCTTCGAAGGGGGCACCAGCCCCCTCGCCCTGGCACGAAGGGCGCCGATCCGTCAAGAGATGGAGACGCTCCCCCAAGAACTAAGGTGGGAACCGGCGCTGTTGCCCACGGAAGCCAAAACAGAGTGCCAACACCATACCAAGTCAAGGAAATTTAAGAGAAGCTCTGCCCTGTCGAGGAATCTGCACACGCGGAGAAGCAATGGCATGGCAGGGCGGCTGAAAGCCAGGCAGCAGTGGAAGGAGGACGCCGCGCCGGAGCTCCGAGGTGCACCTAGTCCGCAGAGATGAGCACCGAGCTCCCGCCATCCACAAATGAACAGGAACTACCAAAGGAGCGAATAGGCGAAACCCTGCCACACAGAGACTACGGCCGACGAGCTCCGGCCACACCACCAACCACCACTAGACAACCAGAACGGCACCTCCACCACAAGCTCACCAAAGACGGCACCCCCAAGAAGGTGACGACGCCAGCAGCGCCGCTGCCGCCCAATCCGGAAAGGATCTGGGTTTTCACCCGGTACGAGCAGGGTGAAGAGGAGGGGAAAGGAACAACCTTGACGACGCCAACAAGAAGGGGAACGGCTTCCAAGGACGTCGCCGCCGTCGTGGCCGGACCAGCCAGCCTCGGATTTCTCCGGTGTCCCTCCCCACCTCCCACCTCCAAGCACAAACAGCACCGGCAGCCGAAGGCCACCATAGGCTAGATCTGGCAGGAGGGCGCCGTAGACGTCGGGGGAGAGGTCAACAGATCGGAAACGGCCGCCACCGAGGGCAACGCACCACCGCCACCACCTGCCGCCCCCGCGGCGGAGGAGGATGACCAGCACCGCCGGACACCGCCCGCTGAGGCAGGCACCGGCCCACCAGCCATGGCCGCCGCCATGGATGCAGGGCACCTCGAGGGAGAGCGAGGCTACCAGATCATCGCCGCCACCATCCTTGGCAGCCGCGCGGCGCACCGGCGACCCCTCTGGTGGCGACGAGGGGGAGAGGCAGTGGTGGGGAAGCCGCCGGCGGCGGCTAGGGTTTGTCGCCCGTGTCGCCCCGGCGGCGTCACATCAAACTTGATTACTCATATAAACCATAGTCAGAATGTACGGGTTAGTCGTATCGCAATGAAGGGTGCTGTTCAGCTAGGATAGTAGTAGAACTTTTGTAATGCAGAATCTAGTTTGGACAGAGAATGAGTAACAAGTACAAAGTTTGCCTGAAAAATTAAAAACCGGAAAGTTTGCCGTTGGTGTGCATGTCCCGTCGGGTTGGAAGAACTTTGGAATCCTAGCTTTGTCGGGTCGTTAGGGCCATCAAATCCGCCATTAAGTTTGACAAAATGCAGTAGGGTTAGTTTGGTTGGTTGGGGAACCGTGGAGGATGTGGCGTTTGCGTTCAAGTTATCTCCGGTACGTTGACATGTACTCCACCATGCTAGCAATCTATCTATGAAGCTGGGAATAGATGGTGCACCCGGCGGGCCAGCACTAGATAGGAGGATGCCGTGGGCCATCCATCCTATCATCATCATCTGATGTGATCGAGTTTAATTTGCACGTTGGATGGCGACGTACGGCCCAACACCACCTTTATAAAAGTTTATTTAAAAATTAGTAACTGTAGTATTTTCCGAGATGTTCTATCATTTTCGCGCTAGCTCTCTTTTGTCTCTTTGCGTCTCTCAGGGAGCACTGGCGGGTATAGTTGAAACTTGACGCCACCCTCCTTCATCTTTAATTTGAACGTTTGAACAGGACTTTTAAATTTCTTTTGAACGCGGAGCACACACCCTTTCTTTTCTTTTAATTTGAACTTTTGAATTCATCGAGGCTCTCTTTCGAGCAGCCATCCTGAATTTACACCCAGATACCAAATGTGTACTAGTACCAGAGATGCGAGCTAGTAGTGTGCTACAGCAGAAGAAGAAAGGCCGATGGCCGAATACAACGTCAGGTCGGAGACCAAGTGAGAAAAAATAAAAATACAACCGTTGTTGGCAACAGCGGTTTGTGCGAACCAATCGATCCAACACACACACTGATCCGAACCAGGCAGACAGAATATTTATATTCCTCGTCTTCAAATAGTAGGACAATATTCCCGTTCCATGTTTATTTCCAGTAGATAGGTATAGCTGTCGCCGATATGACTTAGCAGGAACAAAATGGATCAGATGCCCTGGCAGGTTCGGTGTCTGTCCTTTCTTTTTTCGGCGGGTGAAGCGGTTCGGTGACTGTCGGCTAGGCCTGCCTCATCGGAATAGTTGACGTTATTAATCTATGAGATATCACGATAAGCATAGTTTACATGCGGTAGCTATGAATGTGTCTTTTTGGATATTCAGTTTGCATAGTTTGCTTTTGTGCATTGGCTTTTTGGATATTCGGTGACCTCGTGATGCATGGCCAGCACCCGCGCGGCTTCCCTCACCGTACCTAGACGTGGATACACCAAGCTTCTCCCGTTGATTATTTTTGCACAATGGTTTTCGCTGTTGCACTGCACAGGATGATTTTGAAACTTTAACTTCTTGGAGAGGAGAGAAAAAACATCAGCGTGTTAAGAAAGTTGTAGAAAAAAATCCAGTTAGATAATCTCTAACTTGATGCAATGCATCCAAATACCTCATATTTCATTCTCTAAATTCATACAAACAGTAACCATGCAAAAGAAATCGTACTCACTATGCACATCGCCCTAGCCTAACTACGCTTCATCGTCAGAGGTGTCCACGATGTCGGTGCCGGGCGCCGGGTAGATTGGCGCATAGTAGGGCTCCGGCTCCTCCCCCTCATCCATATACACAAGCATCTCATCGACATCCGCCAGCTGCTCGGCCTCCGCCTCGTGCACACAATGAAGCTTGGCCGCCACCTACAGATCCGTGTCCCCCATGTCCTCCTTGTACCCCCCTGCTCCGTGCTCTCCCCGTCCTACTCCACGTCGACCTGCTCCTCCTCCAAGTCCTCCTCAAGATCCACCACATCTGGAGGTAGCCACACGGCGATCCGGTCATCGCGCCTTGCCCGGATCTACTCAAGGAGCTGCAGCCGGCGCTCCGGCGTTAGATATGGTAGCTCCTTACCCAGCGGCCTGGGGGCATGTCTGCTGGTGGTGACGGACGGCGAGTGAAAAGTGACGGCAGCGGCAGAAGGGAGGGGGGAAATGTGGACGGGTAGGGTTTCGGTGCCGACGGTCCACTTAAATAGTCGGGCTAGGGCACTACGCGGCCCGCCGGAGCGGTGCCATGTGGCGACGGAGGAGATGCGCTTCAGATTGTCGAATTTTTGAGTGTTTTTCTATGAGAACCCATCGTCAGTCCGACGTGGTGGGCGCGCCCGATCGCGCCTGGACCTCTTCATACCCGCCTCATATTTGGGTGCGAGTGTGCCCGGGCCTTTGAGGCCCGTTTGAGTTGTCAGTTGGATCTTTTTTTTTACGGGTGTCTAACTGGGCCATCCGCCCGGGCATTTGAGACTGGTTTGGAATGCCCGGCTGTTGATGCTCTTAGGTCCATGAATCAAATCCACCAATAATCACAGGCAGGGCCAACTTGCTTGACTGGGAATCGTACGTGGAGGATGTCCCGTTTACGTCCAAGTTTTCTCGCTACTACATTGACATGTCCTCCACCAGGCTAGCTAGCAATCTATGGCGCGCGCCACTAGAAAGAAAGAAGCTGGGAAGTGTTCAGAAAAAGAAATGGGCAAAACCTGCTCGCTTTTGAGCCGCCCATCATCTGATGTGATCCGTGTTGAGTTTAATTTGCACGCACTTTGGACGGCGACATACGGCCCGACACCACCTTAAATTAACTGCGATATATTTTGACATGTTAATTCAACGTGAATTGATTTGAATAATGTCCCCATCGTCTTCGTGCGGAGCCTTGACACTTGTCTCTTTCCTTCTCTACAGGAGCACTAGCGTCTAGCTGGTACCGACAGACAGGTGACGCTTCGAAACTATTCCCTCTGTTTTTAAATATAAGTTTTTTTAGCGATTTTAATATGGGCTATGTATGAAGCAAAATAAGTGAAGTATTGATTCAACCTGCCATGATTCTGAATCAGGCCTTTTCTTTTCTCTGAATGTTTGAATCGGATTTTTAATTCATGAAGGCTCTGTTTGAGCAGCATGCATGCAGCCAGGCAAGTATACTTTACACCCCAATACCACCGAATGTCAACTCCTTTGCTACAGCGGTTGTGCAAACCTGTAGATCGAACATGCCGATCCAAGCCAGTCAGACATAATATTTCTATTCTTCGTCTTCAAATATTACTACTAAAAAAATTTCCCGCAAAAAATGTAGGAGAATATATTCCCTTGCATGCATGTTTATTTCGAGTAGCTGGGTAGAGTTAAACCAGGCCGACGATAACGTAAGCTGTTGCCGATAACGATATGACTTAGCAGGAGTAGGTATAAATTGGATCAGATGCCCTGGCAGGTTCGACAACCGTCCTTTCTACTGTCGGCTTAGTCCTCACCTGAAAGAGGTCCCGGCTTCGATCGGATCAGTGAAGATACCTATCGGCCGTGCCGAACTTTTGGCACTGTATGACAATGGGCAAGCTAGTTTATACTGTGTGTGGTAGCTATGAAGGATGTGCTGTTTGCATGGGTTGGTTTTGGCGCATTTCCTTGGAATATATCGAAGATTTAGGAAGAAGAGCCAAGACCGCATGCATGCATGGACTGGTCAACTAACAAAAAAGAGCCCAAAATATGTCTTTCTGCATGGATTAGTCAACTAACAAAAAAGAGCCCAAATTATATCTTTCTAGAGGTTCCAACAAGTGACTGCATACTGCGCAAAATGACTGAATCTACACTCTAAAGACTTATAATGTCGAGTACTCCCTCATTTATTCATTTTTTCTTGGAGTAGGGGTCGATGTTAGCTCTTGCAGATTTCATTCCTTTCATTTCTTGTATCTGTCTTCCACATATCCACATATCCACATAGGTACAATTGCCATGTAAGCAGACTTAACTCCTATTATACTTTCCCTAATGGATCTTTTTATGCGATACTGAACTATTCAAGGTTTTAGACAGTTACCTAGATTAGTGGATATGTAATGTATTTGCATGACTGATATGTAATGAATAAATCAGTGAGAGATTATGTTTGTCGTTATTCCCCAAAGGAGAGATCATCTCTATCTTCTACATACACAGCCACACGTCATCAGGGCTCGCCACTGCTTTCTCGTTTCCTCCCCTCGATTTTACTCACATGACTATCTCCAGCATCAGTGTACAGACCTTTCTTAGAGAACTCATCATTTACTCCCACTAAACACATTAAATGAGAGTTCTTAAATACAACACTAAAGATATGTGCTCCCTCCGTTCCCAAATATAAGTCTTTCTACAGATTCCAACAAGGGACTACATACGGAGCAAAATGAGTGAATCTACACTATAAAATATGTCCAAATACATCCGTATGTTGTAGTCCATTTGAAATGTCTAAAAATACTTATATCTAGGAAAGGAGCGAGTATACACACATATTTAATGCAAATATATACTCCCTCCATTTTTATTTACTCTGCATATTAGAGTTGACTAAAGTCAAACTTTATAAAGTTTGACCAAATTTATAGAAAAAAGTACAACCATTTATCATAACAAATCTATATGACGTGAAAGTACATTTAATAATAAATCTAATCATGTTGATTTGTTATTGTATATGTTAATATTTTTGTTTATAAATTTGGTCAAAGTTTACAAAGCTTGACTTTGACTAAAGCTAATATGCAGACTAAATAAAAACGGAGGGAGTATAATGCATAGACAATTCCAACTCATAGATACTGGAGTATCCTAAATTTCATCATATGCATTAAAAAATGTTTAGATATAACTTGTCTAAGTGATTTGTATCTTATAATGTTGAGTACTCCCTCTGTTCCGAAATATAAGTCTTTTTATACATTTCAAATGGACTACAACATACGGATGTATGCAGACATATTTTAGAGTATAGATTCACTCATTTTGCTTCATATATAGTTACTTGTTGAAATATCTAAAAGGACATATATTTGATTACAGAGTGAGTATTTAAAAGGTCTCTCATTTAATATACATTCTTAAATGTATCTTTAAACTAGGACCCTCGTGTCTAGGGAATGTTCGTTGGGAGGGGGTGACAATTACAAACGTTTTATATGGCAATGTACGTCATGGGAGGGCGGCAATTTCTTTAGAAATACATGGCGACATATGAAAAAGAAAGGATTTGCGCCCAAAAAAAGGAGAGGAATTATCATCTCACGCTAACGTTTGTTGCCATACTAGTTTCAGTGAACGTTCACAAGATAAAAATTCTCTGTAATTAAATGCCGAAGTATCGAAATTTTAGATATAGACTGGCTAGGTTCACACAATTATATCTGCATGCTAGCTCTTGGGTCAAAGTGGTTTTTGGAGTATGCAAGGAATGAATCAATGAAAGGTTTACTCTGTTGCCACTCCCCAAAGAGTCGCCTCTGTTTTCTTCCCTCCCGGCCAGGCCACTGCTCCACCCAACCACCTATATATACCCACGACGGCCACGTCTCTCCCGAACAAGCCTCTGCTCCTCCTCTTCCACCAAAGTCCCACTGCACGCCGGGAGGGAGGCCGGAGATGCTGCTGCACAGGCACAAGTTCCCGCTCCTCTGCTGCGCCTGCGGTGGCGATGGCGTCGTCGCCACCCGAGGCGCCGCCGTCGATGACCAGCAGCAGCAGCCCGGCGGCAAGGTCGGCGCCAGGCAGCTGTCGTGGGCGCAGGTGGAGGCCATGACGGCGGGCTTCACCTCGGCCGTCGTCGGCGAGGGCGGCTTCAGCACGGTCTACCTCGCGCGCCTCGCCGGCTCCGGCTCCTCCCAGCTCGCCGCCGTCAAGGTGCACCGCAGCAGCGAGCGCCTCCGCCGTGCCTTCCGGCAGGAGCTGGACGCGCTGCTCCGCGTCCGCCACCCGCACATCGTCCGCCTCCTCGCCTTCTGCGACCAGCGCGACGAGGGCGTGCTCGTCCTCGAGTTCGCGCCTAACGGCAGCCTGCACGACCACCTCCATGGCCGCGACGGCGAAGGCAGCAAGGCCGCTCCCGCACCCACTATGCCGTGGGCGCGGCGCGTGGCCGTGGCGCTGCAGGTGGCCCGCGCGCTCGAGTACCTCCACGACCGGTGCGAGCCGCAGGTGGTGCACGGCGACGTGAAGGCCTCCAACGTGCTGCTGGACGCGGCCATGGGCGCCCGCCTCTGCGACTTCGGCTCCGCGCGCGCCGGGTTCTCGGCCTCCGCGGCCGTCCGGACGCCGCGCGCCGTGCAGGGCTCGCCCGGCTACGTGGACCCGCACTACCTCCGCTCCGGCGTGCTCACCAAGAAGAGCGACGTGTACAGCCTCGGCGTGCTGCTGCTCGAGCTGCTCACCGGCACGCAGCCCTTCAGCGACGGCCGGCTCCTTACGTCCACCGTGGCGCCCATGATCAAGGCCGGCTCGTGCTCGTGCTCGTGCGACCAAGTGCATAAGCTCGTCGACCAGAGGCTTGGGTGCCGGTACGACGCGGCTGAGGCGGCGACCGTGGCGACGCTGGCGGCGGCGTGCGTCGGGGACAACCCGGCACTCCGGCCGTCCATGGCCGACGTGGTCCGGACCCTGGAGCAGATCTCGGCCGCCGGGAGACGATCGGACTGTGTAAGTGTAACCAAGCCGTGAGCCGCGCGTGCGGGGCAATGAGGAGATAGAGACGATCCGACGTGGCGAGCATCGTGAGCGTAGGATGGCATAGATGCTTCCCTCCAAAAAAAAAAAAGGATGGCATAGATGCTGTGTCGTGGATCGAATCCTCCCACCCGCAAAGCGAAGCAATTGGGTTTGGTGAGGACAAGAAATCAAATAAGAATGGTTGGTTTGGACAGAGACTTGCCTTGACCAAAATTATTAGGCTCTCATATAGGATTATAAATTTCTGTGCAGCTTGCTTTCTTTCTGTTTTTTTAATTAATCTCTGAGGTGATGATGAGAGATCTCGTAGTACCTTTTAGTCGAAACAACCACCCCATACATAAGGACATACCCTGCCACTGCATGCATGCATGCATGCATGCATGCGTAGCATATGTAGGAGTAGATAGCACCGTTTTGTTGGTACGCACCGCCGGGGCGAGACCGTGGTAGCTAGCCATGGATCGCTATGCATCCAATCCAATGGTGAGTTTTGTCCGCGCACGAGCTGTATCCGGCCCCGTCGCGACGAGCGTACGTCGGGAGGGATATATTGATGATGTCTCCGACCTACCTACCTACCAACCAACCTACCTACCTACATCTACATGTATCCCGGCTCCTGAATCATGTATTGTACGTACGTTTGTGTCATATACCAAATACCATGCGCAGGGGGTGCGGGTGTATACGAGGACCGCATTAGTCGTGGCGATTATTAGAACGAAAGAAAGAAAGAAGAAAGCCTCAACCACCGCCCTGTGGCTGTGGGGAGGAAGAAGGAACGAGACGATCCAGTAATAAACTGACTTATATCTAAGTCTCTAAAACGTTTTATATTTGTTTACAAAGCGTCTAGTATATTTATTTGTTTCTTGTGTGAGGCAAGTTCAGCCCCTTTTTTTCTACTATAAGAAATAAGGGAGTTTTTAATTAGTACTTGCTGGTTTGAGATTTGGCTCATGATTTCCAAAACCAGCCATGCTCATCCTAACCGTCATTCTAGTAACTCTAGAGCTTTTCTATCTTGGGCTATTGCAAAATGGTTTCGAATGACGTGGGCGGCTATGTAGGGTTATATATATAATCATATAGAAATTTGATAGAGTTAGAGCATCTTTAGCTGGGCGTCTCAAACCATCTCTCATACGTCCACGTCCCGGTCAGTGATGAGTCAGGAGAGAGAAGGAAACCCGTGACCCAATCGGTCGCCTCATATCCAGGGGCGGAGCTGGAGCAAATGTTACCCGATGCACCACTTTAACTAAGGAGTAAAATTTTCAAGCAGCGATGCATTGAATAAGGGTTTGTTTCACAGCTTCTAGCACATTTTATCGGATGTAATAGAAGGCAGTGAGTAAAAACAGAATGTAGCTATCAAAATGTTTACTATAATGCTAAAAAAAGGGGCAAAATTACTTGAAAAGGTTCTCTTGCATTTGGAAATTCCAGAATACATCCTCCGACAGCAGGGCACAATAATGTACAAGATAAAAACGGAATTAAATTGAACTTTCTAGTAGAACATAATAAAATGTCCAAATGAAAGTATTTAAATGGCTAAAAAATTGGAAATTACCTTTAGTACGTTTGATCAATTTTCTCTTGCCCGGATGATATTGAATCTCCTCTTCCCTATTTATGTGTTCCGGAACATCCTGTGCTGATGCTTTCTTTTGAGAATAAATGAAATATAACCTAATTAGAAGTTATAGTATTTGTATTTGACAATGAATGAAATATAACCTAATTAGAATTCAGAAGTTATAACCCTAGAAAATGTATGATGCTTTGTCAAAACATAGTGGTTTATTCTATTTGTTACTAGTTTATACATAACGGACTAATCATTGCAGTTTGTAAACGAAATTAGGAACGGCAAGATAAAGGTGTTACCATTGTGGCCTTTGATACGCATGGAAACGAAGATTCAAGATCGGAAAGGTTGCCAAATTACGGAGCGTTGGACCGGCCGACGGCGTGCGGCGTCGTTCGCGTGCATCGCGTCATCACCAGAGGACTCGGGGTCCGTAGCCTGCGGCCGTGCGGCGGCCGTCGGCCGGTGCCCTGCCGCCGCCGCCTGTGTATGCAAGGGCGAGGCGTATGGAGGGGCCGGATCTGTACGCCACAGACCTGATCGATGGATGGATTTTTTTTAGTTTTTTTATAAGTGGAGGAAGTTGGATCGATTAGGCTACGAGAGGGGGAGGTGCGTATGCTCGCGTTTTCCGCACTGGCCCAACACGGTAACGCAGCAGGCCGGAGGAGTGGCTGAATAGGGCCGACCCTGATGCACTGCTCTTGGGCCAACCTGATGCACTGGGCCTTCGTAATTGATAAGTCCATACTAGCAAATATTTGGACCCGTATTCCTGTGCATACGGGACGGCCCAATGGGCTCCGCCCCTGCTCATATCATCCCTGTATATCCGCGCTGTCCGCGAACCCTCACATCCATCTGAAAGATAGGGAGGATATGAGGGCTCGTGTATAAATCATTTTCTTTTTCTTTATCCATTCTTTTCTTTTTTTCTCTTCATCTTCACAAATCACATGTAAGTGACCGGACATATAAATGAGGAAGAAAATAAGGAGTGTGGTTGCACGAATAGGGGCTCAAAACGGACACACCCGGTCACTAACCGAGCGCGTCCTCGGGCGTTTAAGTGGTCATATTTGCTATGACCGGCTGTAGATGCTCTTAAAATATTAATGTGTTGGAGAAGAGAGAAAATAAATAAATTCTGAAACTCTCATAGAAGACCTTAAGATGAACACATCACTTGATACAAGCGCAAAGAGTTCACATCCAACCTCTACAAAACTAGCACCCACACAACTCAAAATAACAATTATTTACAAAAAGACTAGATAGGTGACATACAGGTAGCCTAAGGCCGAGGGGGAATGATTTGTAGACTACGCCGACATTTGTAATGGGTAAAAAAAAAATCCATGAACGTCCTGTCCGTATACTATACCGACATTCGTACTGGGTGAAAACATTCTTCACTGTCCTCCCCATATACTATACCGACATTCTTCACTGTCCCCTTGTTTCTCTGCTCCGGGCACCATGTTCACGCCTGTTTGCGTTCGTATCATGTGTTGTACCATTCACTGTACTTTTTCTATTCCTTCTATCAACGAAATGATACGCAAGCTTTTGTGTATTCGCGAAAAAAAATATTCGTACCGGGTAGGTAAAATCATCACTGACCATCCACTCTGTATGCAAACATATCCCATAACTAAGTCCCTATGGTCCGACCGCTAATGGGCAGATCAATTGCGTACACCGGTAGATAACTCACGTCCGAGAGCATGATTTCCTTTTGTCAAACACAGTATCGTTTCTAGATAGCTAAAGCAACCAAAGAAAAAACCTCCTCACACAACCAGGATGATAGATGTAAGCCCTCTATCAATGTCGCATAGCCAAAGACAACCACACACGATGAAACTGGCTAGGGAGTAAAAAGTGTTGTTTTTTTTACTGATGACGAGACAATGAAATACCTTTCTTTTTCAATACAATTTTGCATGTTCTTCATAGCCACTCATCCAAATGGCGTCAAATCTGTATCCACCCTCAAGCATTGCCAATACTTTTGGTCATTGGTTGGACAATATTACAAATAGGTTCAAAGCGCTAATAAGGGTGAGAGCATATACTGGGAGACTTGCCTTGAGCAAAATTATTAGGCCTTTCTTTTTATGCTTCTTTTAATTAATCTCTGAGGTGATGATGAGATCTTGTACCTTTTAATCCAAATGATGAGATCTTGTACCTAATGTAGCCAGCGTAGTGGTCAGTGGGATCATTTTTAATAAAAGATTCGGTCCATGCAAAGTAAAATACACATACTACACATAAACTTTTTTTCTTGAATCATACAGTTAAACTTCTTATACAACAGCTAACCAAAAATGGTTGGATGCTGGCGGTTTCTTGGATGCACTACCGGACTCGCGGTCTATGCCTACGGCCACGGGTCGTCGGCATAGGCCCCTAAGCCGTCGGCATAGATCTATGCCTACGGTTGCCGCCGGCATAGGCCCGTTGGCGTAGATGTCGTCAGCGTAGTCTTGTCAGACCGTCGGCATAGTATAGCCGTCGGCATAGGGGCCTATGCCGACGGCCTAACGTCAGCCGTCGGCATAGTATAGCCGTCGGCAGTGTTTTTCGTCTGACGGCAACGGACGGCGCCATCAAAAGCGCTGACGAATCACGCAATGCCACGTCGCAGAGCTATGCCGACGGCCTAACGTCAGCCGTCGGCATACCTCTGCCACGTGGCAACCCCTGGTTCTCCTGGTGGCAGGGCTATGCCTACAGCAAAGCCGTAGGCATAGATGAATCTATGCCGACGGCTTTGCCGTAGGCATATCTATGCCGTGTGTCATCTCCTGGTTCCTCCTGACAGCAGGGCTATGCCTACGGCAAAGCCGTCGGCATAGATTTGCTGTAGGCATAAAAAGTCTATATTCGTAATAAATAAGACAAGTGATATTGCAAAAACTGAATAAAAGAAACTATATTCATAATAAATGAAGCATTGCAATTATTTGGCCTGAATAATAAACAATAGACTTTATTAATATGAATGTCAACTACAAGCATTCAGGAATTACACTTAGAGGAAAAGGAAATAAAAGAAGAAAGGAAAAGTCCTAAACTAAACCTATACTAAACTATCTACTTCATCTTCTGCTTCTTTCTTCTAGTTCATCAACCTGCAAAACAAGAAACAACAAATAGGAAAAACTTGATTAAGGTTAAAATGTAGCATTCCCCCTATGGAAATGCCTTTGCTGTAGGAGCTAGCACTTAGGAGTTTGGAAACATTAGTCAAACCCCAATCAGATTAAGTTGATAAAAGAAACATTAGAAGAGAGCCAACACTGCATAAATGGAGCCAATGGAACAGTAACCAGCAAGGCCAAAAGGAATAGGTTTAACTGGCAGTAAAGAATAACCCAATAGAGAAGTAAAGCCAGCAAAGTATAGATCAAAGCTAAACCCAAAGATCAACTCAAATTAGCACTAACTCCATGATTAGGGGATCCCTCGATTAAGCTTGGGTTAGTTTTCAGATGAAATCCAACTAACCCACTACTAACCAACTAACCCAGAGGTAGGGTTTGATGTAGGGATTGTCCTCAGGCAACCTAGTAGTGCTAGGACTATTGCATCATTGGATCAAGTAGTGCAGCATCTGCTGTTAAGTAATGGTGAGAGCCTCAGGACACCATCATTGGCATGGCAAGATTAAGGAGCACCTGTTCTTATCAGTGAGAGTATGAGAGAGAGAAAGAAAGTGAAGAGACCAGTGTAGCATCTGTTCAAATCAGATTTAAGAGAGGGAACTGGCAAGGAAAGATACAGTCCATAACCTGCAAGAATAAATAGGCCATTGATAGCACATTTACTAAACATCTGCCGTAAGCAGAAGTGCAGAACACATACACCCACTTACACATGGGTACTATTCTGTATATAGGTACTAAACCATACAAGAAATACCAATACATGGTATTTAGATAAAGACTAGTATATATCAAACACACATACCAACTTGAAAGAGAAACTATAATTTTATACCACTACAGGAGCAAATCATGAACAACACAGAGTAATTGCAGTAAAGAGATGAATCAGTATATGTTGATCAATAAGAAAGTTACAGCTATATACAAATGAAGGACTATATCCTTTATAAGATAACAAAGAAACAGTAGCACTTGTACATATGAATAAATAGAACCAGCAGCCAACTAATAAAGAAACTAGCATGTGCTATAGGACAGGAACAATAACATCTATAAGACCAAGATAATTGCAGTGATAGACCAAGAGTAGCATATAATTTCTTGTAATCAGTCCATAGACATGAACTAGAACTAGAATATGAACATGTAAAGCAGCAGGAGCATAAGTAGACCAAAGTCCACATTGCCAAATCCATAAAGATAGCACAATAATCAATTGAGCTAATAATAGGTGAGCCAACCTTCACCAAGCACTAACAGGACACGCGGAGCAGCATCAAATCGACCATGACATGCCCGAAGAGAGTAGTACGAGCAGGGGAGCAGAGGGATTGAGGAGCTTACCATAAGCAACGCCACCACCATGGTTGCGGTGTGGCCAAATCACCGTCGTCGCACGGTGGCAGGCAATAAGGTAGTCGAGGCTGATGGATCTGGGGCAGTAGCACCACAGGCAAAACCCAGGAGGCGCTGGTGCACAAGGAGGCACGGGAGGTGGTGCAGGCGACTAGATCCACGAGCAAGAGCACGCCGACGACAAACCTCTCCCCATCACCGAAACCCTAGAGAGGGAGAACCGAT
Organism: Triticum dicoccoides; assembly: GCF_002162155.2. Taxonomy (NCBI): domain Eukaryota; kingdom Viridiplantae; phylum Streptophyta; class Magnoliopsida; order Poales; family Poaceae; genus Triticum; species Triticum dicoccoides. Next base: position 712,963,531 of record NC_041388.1, on the reverse strand, counting down.
GGGGGCGACCACGGGTGGCAGGGAGAAGCGAATCGAATGACCGGAGGAGGTAGAGCGGCTCAACGGGGAGCCCTGGGTAGCTAGCTCAGCGACAGAGCTCGCCGGAGTAGGCTGGAATCGGCCGGCGACCGAGGCGGCGATGTGAGGCGACGAAAGAGAGAAGGGGATCGAGAGATAGGGGCTCGGGATCGAGAGAGAGGGGCTTGGATCGAGAGAGAGGGGCTCGAGAGCTCGCCGGTGCCTGACCCGCCGCCCGCTAGCCTCGTCGTCGTCGGAGGTGAGGTGGCGGCCGAAACCCTAGCTAGCACGGGGGACGATGGAGGGCGGGAGCGCCGATTCTGGACGGAGGGGAAGGAGGCGTGGAGCTTGGGGAGCTCGGGGGAGTGCTTCCCGTCGCCGGAGCTCACCGGAATAGGCCGGCGTGGGTGGTGGCGGCGGCGAGGGAGAGGGGTTCGTGGGGGAGAGAGGAGCGAGGAGCGAGGTCGCGAGACAGAGAGGGAGGAGGCATTCGGTGGAGTTGGGTGGGCTCTATCTCGTGGGCTCTATCTCGTGGGCTCTTTTTTTTTCTCCTTTTCTCTAGATGGATGGATGGATGGCTGGATGGATGTGAGGTGGAGAGCTAGATGGATGGATATGCGCCACGTCATCGATCCGTGGCACAAACGTTTCCACCAATAGGAATCAAGCTCATGCAATTGTGTTCTCCCTTTTGTTTTTCTTCTAAATTTTTTTACTCTCTTGGACCGCTGAAGGAGGGCAAGTGCTAACCGCGTCCACGCCGGTGAAGGGTCTGGCGTCCTCTGGCCTCGCCGCCATCGGAGCAACGCTAGAGGTGGAGGCCATCGAAACCCTAGCCACGAGGTAGGGTTGTGGGTGGACGGAAGGAGCGAATCCTGACGCATGGATGGACGCGGCAGGACGAGGTCCGGCGGACCCGGCTGCCGGCGATCTGTGAGGGGAGAGGAGGATCACAGCGGCATGCCAGATCCAGCCACTTGTAAACTGCACCATCTTCGAGTTAGTATCTGGCTATCGAGAGGGAACGTGTCCGGTTTATGAAGGAAGTGTGTTGCCCGTTGCTCCGTTGACCTCGAAACTTCTCGTGCTCTCAAAGGGGGGCATTTCATGACACGTTCCCGGGCATGGCATTTTTTGGGACCGCCTGGAATATTTGAGACATTTACTGCATCTGTAGGGTTTCAATGTGGAAAAATGCAGATCTGCACGGCGGCCACCTGAAATGATGTCAATAAGTGGTTTGTAAATCATATATGATGTCTTTGCAGTATGCGTAGGCCTAGTGCAACGAAAGGAGGAGGAGCCATACCACTGGGGGGCGAATGTACCTCGGCGGCATGTCGGATCTAGCCGTAAAAATCCACGGAAAATCATACGATGCCGGAAATCCTCGGGACCTGGCACGGTGTCGTCATATGGCCCTTGTAAGGTGTGGTAAAAATTTGAGCGTGTTTTGCAGAAGTCTGACCGGCGGCCACTTGTAAACCGCACCATCTTTGGGTTAGTATCTTGCTATAGAGAGATAATGTTTCGATTTGTGAAGGAACTGCGCTGCCCGTTGCTCCGTTGACCTCGAAAATTTTCATGCTCTCAAAGGGGGCCATTTCATGAAACGTGCCAGGACATGGCATTTTTCGGTCACGCCTGAAATATTTGAGACATTTACTGCATCAGTAGGGTTTCAATGCGGGAAATCACATATCTGCACAGCGGCCACCTGAAATGATGTCCAAAAGTGGTTTGTAAAATCATATATGATGTCTTTGTAGTATGCGTCGGCCTAGTGCAACCAAAGGAGGAGCAACCCCACCACGGGGAGGGGCGAATGTACCTCGACGAGATGTCAGATCTAGCCGTAAAAATCCATGAAAAATCATACAATGTCGGAAATCCTTGGGACCTAGCACGGTGTCGTCATATGGCCCTTGTAAGGTGTGGTAAAATTTGAGCGCGTTTCACAGAAGTCTGACCGGCGGCCACTTGTAAACTGCACCATCTTCGAGTTAGTATCTTGCTATAGAGAGAGAATGTTTCGGTTTGTGAAGGAACTGCGCTGCCTGTTTCTCCGTTGACCTAAAAAATTCTCATGCTCTCAAAGGGGGCCATTTTATGACACGTGCCAGGACATGGCATTTTTCGGGCCCGCCTGGATTATTTGATAAATTTACTGCATCCGTAGGGTTTCAATGCGGGGAATTGCAGATCTGCACGACGGCCACCTGAAATGATGTCCAGAAGTGGTTTGTAAAATCATATATGATGTCTTTGCAGCATGCATAGGCCTAGTGCAACCAAAGAAGGAGGAGCCCCACAACTGGGGGGCGAATGTACCTTGGTGGCATGCCAGATCAAGCCGTAAAAATCTGTGGAAAATCATACGATGCCGGAAATCCCCAGGACCGGGCACAGTGTCTTCATATGCCCCTTGTAGGGTGTGGTAAAAGTTTGAGCGCGTTTCGCAAAAGCCTGACCGGAGGCCGCTTGTAAACTACAGCATCTCCAAGTTAGTATCTAGCTATCGAGAGAGAACGTGTCTGGTTTGTGAATGAAATGTGTTGCCCGTTCCTCCATTGGCTATTTCAAAAAGATCTGCCACGTGGCAGCTCCTAGTTTTTTTTTCTTTTTTCTTTTTTCTTTCGAAAAGGGGATCTCCCCGGCCTCTGCAGCTCCTAGTAAAAAAATATAGATAATATCTATGCTGACGGCCGCCGTCAGGGCCGTCGGCATAGATTTGACGGCGTCAGCCCGCCGTTTGTCCCTGGGCCACCAGGGCCACATCTATGCCGACAGCCTAACTATGCCTACGGCCACCGTAGGCATAGATCGATATATGCCGACGGCCTAACTATGCCTACAGCTGCCGTAGGCATAGATGGAGGTATGCCGACGGCTTCTCTATGCCGACGGCTTTTCCCAGGCCGTCTGCGTAGCTCGAGTTATGCCGACGGCCCCGACAAAAAGCCGTCGGCATAGATAAGGCCGTAGGCATATAGGGTTATTCCGGTAGTGATGAATAATGACAAGAAAGCTCGTCGTTTTTAATGACGAAAATCAATGGCAGGAAGCTTAATTTGCTGTGACGGACATGCCGTGATATCGGCACTTGTGCGCAGACACACAACAAGAACAAAAGAGGAAAAACTCCATCATGCACATCGCTAGCTCTTAAGTACGTCCCTACCTGTGGTACGTACATACTAGCACAATACTTGAATACATACGTGTGCAGCTGGCGGTTCACGTACTACATCGGTACATGCCGCCTCCGAGGGCGACGGCATACATGTAGCTCTCGTCGCCGGTACGGGGGCCGGGGTTGCACTTGCACGGGCACCGGTGGGGCGTCCCGGTCGTGATGGCACCGCCAAACAACCACCTCCCGTCTCCATCCACCGGCGAGCGCGAGGCTAGGCGGCGACCCCATACATACAACATACCCTGCCCCTGCATGCGTAGCATAGCGCCCTTTTGTTCGTACGCACCGCGCGAGTCCGTCGTCGCTATCCATCCATTGGTTTGTCCGCGCACGCGCGTCGATGATGCATGCCTCCGAGCTACCTACTTGTATTCCGGTTGCCGGTGCATCGTGTACATTCCTTCGTTGGTGTCGTCTGATCAGCAGCTGTGTTTTGAATTTCGGCCATCTCGGCCAGGGCAAAATCTATCTTCCGCAGAAATTGGTCAAATTTAAGAAATTTTGGTCAACTTTTAATCAAATTTCAGTCAAAATTCGGCCAAATTTTTTAAAAACAACCGAAATTCGGCCATCTCGGCCTAGGGCGAGAAAAATCACAAGCCGAAAATCAAAACGCTGATCAGCAGAGGGTGTGGGTGCCGCCGGCGAGGACCGCATTAGTCGTGCCGAATATATATAGAGAAAAAAGAAGGAAGCTAGGCGGTGCCGGCTATAGATACGCCTCAACCACCGCCCACCCTGTGGCTATGGGTGTGGGGAGGAAGGAGACGATCCAATAATATATCTAGCTCTCGTGGAAGGAATAAGATGGACCGGTTGTAATGGTCAGGAGCACGCCACTTTGTGTTTGTGCATGTATCCTACTTCCGGATCCTTCAACTATTTGCAGTGGGGATCGGTTTGCTTTGTCTTTCATTAGGCTTTTCTTTCTTAGGGATGATTCCGTTGCTTTAGTTAGTGCATTTGTCCAAGTGCACAATACTGATTTTATCCATTTCTTCAGTAGAGCCAAGTGCCCGTTTTTATTTAAAACAAGGCAAAAGATTTGTTATTTTCATTGATTGAGAAAAAGAGTTTGTAAGGCACACACCGCCACAGCAGCATAGAGCTAACGAATTACTCTCGCGGCATATTAGTCAAGTGCTTCGCACCCGCAAAAGACCAAAGTGACGCTTTCTCCTTTATAGTGCGAACTACCACCGACACTTGCGCTTCTTTATTTCTAAAGAGACACGCATTTCTTTCTTTCAGAAAATCTCCCATCTTACAAGATGGATCAGGGAAGAGAGAGCCTTCTTTTGCTGCACGTGACTAGTGACTCTTTCCCCCCAAGCCTTGACCATGTGGAAGGTATACCAAGGTGCCACGTCGTCATGAAAATCCTCCTTCCAAACTCGAGTTGTGAACCGACACTCGAGGTGATCACAATTGTAACCTCAGTAGCTACCGCAAAGAGGTCACAGTCCTCAATGTTGCATGGTGCCCCCATGCCGCACTATGCTCTCAGAGGATCACCCCATTCAAGCGATAACCATCTTAATTGTAGCACAGTAGTGAACTTCCCAAGGTTAAATATTCCCGGACCTCCAAAATCCTTGGGCTTGCAGACTTTCTCCCAATTGATTTTCCACTTGTCACCGTTCACCTTGTCCAAACCATCCAAAAGATAGGCACGCCTCAAACAATCAATCTTCTTAAGCACCTCGACTGGGAGGTCAAGCGGTGTAAGATGATAAATGGCCATCGCCGTGAGCACCACCTTGACAAGGTTGCGACAAGCAATAGCAACATGTCTCCTTGTCCAAGGTACAAGCTTTTCGATAGCTTTATCTTCTAAATGTTGCAAGAAAACCCTCCTTTATCTTCTAAATGCCCTCACACCAGATAGGTACAACAAGACACTACAACAGATCTGAATAACATTGACCCCTCATCACACACCGGCCTTCTTGATAGCGAATGCAAATAAAAATTTAGCTCACAGATAATTCTAGAGGAATGTGTTGTAAATAACACTAAACTGTCATTTTTGAACACCCAGCCTTCAGAATATCAGTTAATACATTGGTATAAAATTCCCACTCTAGATTTATATCACCAAGAAGCTAAAGTATAAATTAGAGAACAAAGGCTCGAAAGCAAAAAATGCAGCATCTGGGAACATGAAAGCTAATAGCAGAAGTGACTAACAAGTTGTGTATGTCTTAGATAGATTTGAAGGAAATATGCCCTAGAGGCAATAATAAAGTTATTATTTATTTCCTTATTTCATGATAATTGTTTATTATTCATGCTACAATTGTATTAACCGGAAATATAATACATGTGTGAATACATAGACAAACAGAGTGTCACTAGTATGCCTCTACTTGACTAGCTCGTTAATCAAAGATGGTTATGTTTCCTAACCATGGACAAAGAGTTGTTATTTGATTAACGGGATCACATCATTAGATGAATGATCTGATTGACATGACCCATTCCATTAGCTTAGCACCCGACGTTTAGTATGTTGCTATTGCTTTCTTCATGACTTATACATGTTCCTATGACTATGAGATTATGTAACTCCCGTGTGCCGAAGGAACACTTTGTGTGCTACCAAACGTCACAAGTAACTGGGTGATTATAAAGGTGCTCTACAGGTGTCTCCAAAGGTACATGTTGGGTTGACGTATTTCGAGATTAGTATTTGTCACTCCGATCGTCGGAGAGGTATCTCTGGGCCCTCTCGGTAATACACATCACATAAGCCTTGCAAGCATTGCAACTAATGTGTTAGTTGTGAGATGATGTATTACGGAACGAGTAAAGAGACTTGCCGGTAACGAGATTGAACTAGGTATTGGATACCGACGATCGAATCTCGGGCAAGTAACATACCGATGACAAAGGGAACAACGTATGTAGTTATGCGGTCTGACCGATAAAGATCTTCGTAAAATATGTAGGAGCCAATATGGGCATCCAGGTCCCGCTATTGGTTATTGACCGGAGACGTGTCTCGGTCATGTCTACATTGTTCTCGAACCGTAGGGTCCGCACGCTTAAAGTTACGATGACAGTTTCATTATGAGTTTATGTATTTTGATGTACCGAAGGTTGTTCGGAGTCCCGGATATGATCACGGACATAACGAGGAGTCTCGAAATGGTCGAGACATAAAGATTGATATATTGGACGGCTATATTCGGACACCGGAAGTGTTCCGGGGAAGTTTCGGATAAAACCGGAGAACCGGGGGGTTACCGGACCCCCCGGGGGGTTAATGGGCCTCATGGGCCTAAAGTGGAGAAGAGGAAAGGCAGCCAGGGAGGGCCGCGCGCCCCCTCTCCCCCTAGTCCAAATTGGACAAGGAGGGAGGGGCGGCGCCCCCCCCCCCCTTCCTTCCTCTCCTCTCTTCCTTCCTTCCCCCTCTCCTACTTGGACAAGGAAAGGGAGGGGAGTCCTACTCCCGGTAGGAGTAGGATTCCTCCTGCGCGCCTCCTACTAGGGCCAGCCGCACCCCCCCTTGGCTCCTTTATATACGGGGGCAGGGGGCACCCTAGGACACACAAGTTGATCTTCGTGATCGTTCCTTAGCCGTGTGCGGTGCCCCCCTCCACGATATTACACCTCGATCATATTGTAGCGGTGCTTAGGCGAAGCCCTGTGACGGTTAAACATCAAGATCGTCACCACGCCGTCGTGTTGACGAAACTCCTCCCCGAAGCTTTGCTGGATTGGAGCCCGGGGTGCGTCATTGAGCAGTACGTGTGTCAAGAACTCGAAGGTGCCGGAGTAACGGTGCTTGGATCGGTTGGACCAGGAAGACGTACGACTACTTCCTCTACGTTGCGTCAACGCTTCCGCTTCGGTCTACGAGGGTACGTAGACAACACTCTCCCCTCTCATTGCTATGCATCACCATGATCTTGCGTGTGCGTAGGAATTTTTTTGAAATTACTACGTTCCCCAACAAGATTAGCATTTGACAAGTAATCAAGTGTCATCTTCGTTAGACCCCCACGTCGTCCTCCCCCTAGGGCGACTCGGGCGGCCAGAAACCTAGCCGCCGCCGCCGCAAACTCCCTCCTCCGCCGCCGGAAGACGCCGTCGGGCTAAGCCCGGGGGCCGACGGCGGTGGCGGGGGATCTCCTCTCTCGCGCGTCCCCGGGGTGGGGCGGACCCCAAGGCGTGTGGTGGTGCGACCGATCTGTGATCAGTGGCATGGCGGATGGCTGCAGGCGGCGGGAGGCCGGCCCGTCCTCGGACGGTGATGGCTTGGCGCGGCGGAGGCCAAGGCTGCGGGCGCTGCGGATGGCCCTTCGGGCGGCCGGCTTGGCTGCGGTGGCGTGCATGCTACCGTCAGATCGGCGACGGCGGCGTGGAGGGCCTGGTGGTCTCGTCGGCGGCACCTCCGATCAGATATGTTTTGACCGGTGCAACCGGCGGTGGTGGTCATCTCTTCCGTCAGAGGTGGTCGGCCTGAGGCTGGGTGTTCGGATCTCGGGATCCGTCATCTGGCACCAGCTGCGAGTCAGGGAGACGTAGTTGCCGGTGAAAACCGAGCCGACGGCGGGCGATGGCGGCGTTCCACGTCGTTACCTTGATGAAGGCATCATCATGTGACTATCGTCGACCCACTCGTATTGCTCCGGGGGAAACCCTAGGATCTGGTGTTCCAGACCGGACGATGGCGACACTGCGGTGTCGTTTCTCTCTTGGGAGCATCATTTTGTGGAGCAGTGCTGGAAGTCAGAGGCAGGAGGTGGAGCGGCTTCGTCTTGCACGGAGCTTCGGTGGAGATGTTAAGTCATGCCTGACCGACAGGTGCTACGCTTGGTCATGCCTAGTCGGCAGGTGCTACGCACGATAGATCCTCCAATGGCTTCAAGCTGTGTCGGCTGGTGATACTTGGCAGCATGGCGCTGAGGTGTATCGGTGGCTACGCGATGTGTTCAGCTGTTTGCGCGCAGGGAGGAGGTGCCGTTGGGCGCGGTGGTGGCGTCGACGATAGCTGGACCGAGCAAGGTAAATGCATCAGTACAGTTCTAAAGATGGAGCGGTGGCAGTTGGCGGCGGCGGCCTCTGAGAGCACGCCGGACCAGTGTGTGCCGCAGACCCGGCAAGTGGCTAGGTTGGGGTCTCAGGTCTTAGATGTTAGGCTTGACTGCGATGTCTGTTTGGTATTAGGCCCAGGCTATCTGCGCCCCTTTATTAACTGGAAAGGTGTAGCGACAGTTTGTTGCTTAGACGGCGGCTTTAGTCTTACTGTTGTATGACTTTGTAAGGCCTTGTGAGAATAATTAATAAAGTGGCCGTATGCATCATTCAGATGCAGAGGCCGCGGGTCATCCTCCTTTTAAGAAAAAGATAGATTATCATTTATATTTTGTGACTAAATTAATGTACAATGTGTCCACTTCTCCACAGCAAGCCATGGCAGCTGCTACCATGCAGGTGCAGATCTACGCCGCCCTTGTGGAAGGCACTAACGAAAAGAAAGAAAAGAGGAGGAAGCTGGACTTACCTCTGTTCGACATACAATGAATCGAGTAAATAAGTCTTATGGATGAATATTGAAGACTCACGATGCAACCCTACTAAAAGTCACAAAGCTCACTTCGCTATCAGGAGGGGGCTGTGCCCCCCATCCCCCCCTCCGCCTTGGACAAAACTACGAAGAAATTTTTTTAGGGGAGGACTTAGATGAGAACGTTCTTAGCATCTTGCACCCCCATGATGCGTACTGCCTTGCTCGGTGGACAGACCCTCAGCCGGTAGCACAAGGTCTACGACTGCGAGGCACATTCTTCTTGCAATTGGTACATATGGAATTATCAAGTTTTGAGTAGTTATGGTTCGATTATCTTTGATAGATTCTCTTTTGCTTCGACCTGGACTTCCCATCTGAACATGCTTCACGCATGACACTAGGTTTGTTTGTTGGGTTTCAATGAAAATGGAGCCGGGGTGTGCCTTTTTCCACCAAGAACAAATTATCTTTGATAGACGATTTCAAATATAAATATAGAATCACTCTAGGAATTTTATTCACACCAATAACTTGTTTTCTTAGTTTTTGATCTCATGCTTCTATCTGTGTCTCCCTCTGTAATGTTTCCTTTTTGAATTCTTTGTCACTCTAGGATATGCGCCGGCTCGCCCTTTTGGCAGTGGCGGCGGCTGTCCTGAAGGCAGTGACGGCCACTGGCCCCGGTGAATACACCTGCTTCAGCATCAAGCTCTGCTTGGCCGGCTATTGTTACGACGCCTCCCTCCGTGCTATAGCTGCATCTCTCTCAGCTCCAAGGGCCGTCACTGCCTATTACTTGTGAGCTGCATTGAGATTTTCCTTGAAGATGAAGGGAGATGCAATATAGTAGTCGATAGTATTTTCCTCACCGAGAACCAAGGTTATCGAATCAGTTGGAGAACTACACAAACACCCATCAACAGTACCCGCACACACAAGAGCAATTAATTGCACCCAACACAGGCAAGAGGGTTGTCAATCCCTTCTACTCGTTAATTGTAAAGATTAAATATGATAGTTGTAGATAGATAGATTACAAAGTAAAATTAAAAATAAGGTAAAATTGTAGCAAGATATTTTTAGTTTTTGTAATATGATTGAAATAGACCCGAGGAGCATAGTTTTCACTAAAGGCTTCCATCTCTTAAAAATAACATATGGTGGCTAGACAAATTACTGTTTGGCAATTCATAAAAAAGCGCATAGTTATGACGTTGTGATCATGTATATAGGCATTACGTCCCTAACAAATAGACCAACTCCTGCATGCATGTACTACTATTACTCCACCAATCGACCGACTCCTCTCGGCGCCGGTACGGGGCCGGGTTGCAATGCACGGGCACCGATGGGGCATCCCGGTCGTGATTGCACTGCCAAACCACCACCGCGCATGAATCCCCGACCTCCCGGCCGTCTCCGCCATCCATAGGTGTGGCGAGGCGGTGACTGTCGTGGTTCTAAGCCTGACAGTAGGGTGGGGGGTAGGTATGGAGAGGCAAGGTCCTAGCTATGGAGAGGTTGTAAGCACAAAGGATGTACGAGTTCAGGCCCTTCTCGGAAGAAGTAACATCCCTACGTCTCGGAGCCCGGAGGCGGTCGAGTGGATTATGAGTATATGAACTACAAGGTGCCCAACCCTTCTGCCTGTGGAGGGGGGTGGCTTATATAGAGTTCGCCAGGACCCCAGCCAGCCCACGCAGGAGAGGGTTTAAGGTGAGTTAAGTCTGGGGCGTTACTGGTAACGCCCCACATAAAGGCCTTTACTATCATAAAGTCTACTTGATTACAGGCCGTTGCAGTGCAGAGTGCCTCTTGACCTCCTGGTGGTCGAGTGGGTCTTCGTGGTCGAGTCCTTCAGGCCAGTCGAGTGAATCCTCGTTGGTCGACTGGAAGGCGACCTCTTCTAAGGATGTCCTAGGGTAAGTTACTTGGATCAGGTCCATGACCCTACCCTAGGTACATAACCCCATCATTAGCCCCCGAATGGATTGAGGCTTCGAGTGAAGAAGGAGTTGATGTCGTTTCCGATTAACCTTTGCGCTCCGGTTGTGCGCTGTTCTGGACCAAAGAATCCCTTTGTCGACAGGAAACAACTTGCCTTCAGTCGACTTGATCCATTCTGTTTTTGCGTCGAGTGATCTTTCAGGCTTCGACGATCTCCGAGCGACGGATCGCCGGAAACACCGCGCCTGACAGACTGAATTGTTGCTCGCGGATTCCGCGGGATGCGAAATTTTGGGGCGCGCGCGAAGCGGGGCGGACCGCGGCGTTCGGATGGGACGGGGCATGGACGCCTCGATCTCCGCGCCGCCTTTTTCGCCACGTATCCCGTCTGCATAACTGTTCCAGATATGATTAGATCGACCGGGCCCACCTGTCATCCACTCGGAAGGGACCTTATAAATGTGCCCGGCGAGGATTTCTGTGCTGCGCCTTAGCATTCTCCCCCTCTCTCTGCTTCCTTCCTCCCTGCTCAGCGTGCTCGCTCTCGCCCCCGCACCACTTCCCTTCGCGCATCTCGCCGGCGACTATGGCCAAGGAGAAGACGGCGGCGCTGGAGCGTGCAAAGAAGGCGTCGGCGTCGGAGAAGGCGAAGGGGAGATCCACCAGCCGCGGAGGGTCCTCGTCCAGATCCCGCCTGCCGAAAGGCTGGGTCCAAGGAGACTGGATCCAGTCGACCATCACTGAGAATGACATTCTCGACATGGCCAACGAGGGCTTGATCCCCCACGGAGCTGCGAGGCTTCCGGGGAAGGAGTGGCAGCCTCAGCCAGAAGAGGGTGAGTGTGTGCTTTTGGCCACCCATGTGGATCGTGGGTTTTCCTTGCCGCCGAGTGTTTTCTTTCGTGGCTTCTTGAATTTCTTCGGAGCGCAGCTCCACCATTTTACCCCAAACTCCATTGCCTATCTTGCTGCGTTCGTGTCCATGTGTGAGGGTTTCTTGGGCTGTCGACCGCACTGGGGTTTGTTCAAGCATATATTCACGTGTCGCTCTCAGACCGTGAAGAAGGCGAGTCCAGGCGACGAAAAGACCCGAGTCGTCCAAATGTGTGGGGGTTTGGGCATCCAGGTGAGGAACAAGAGCACCTTTCCGCCCATGACCTTTCCCGAGTCAGTCAGAGGCTGGCAGTCGACCTGGTTCTACTGCCGGGACCAGTCGACACCGGGACAGTCGAGTGGACTCCCACAGTTTACCATGGACCGAGTGAACAAGCCCTCCTGTCTGAAGTTGATCCCGGAGGAGAAAGCTGATGTGAAGATGTTGATGGAGCGCGTGGTGCAGTTGGTTCGGGAGGGAGTGACAGGCATGGATCTCCTGGAGGTCTTCCTCAGGCGTCGCATCCAGCCCCTCCAGTTCCGGAGCCACTGCATGTGGTTGTACTGTGGGACCGAAGACGAGACTAGAGTCCATCCAGAAGCAGTCGACGATGTCACTCTGGAAAGATGGATGGCAGCCATCACCGGAAACAAGGACAACCCACGCGGAGCCAGAAGGATTCCTCCACTCGACCACAACAGTGATCCAAATAAGGTACACTTGCCCTGCTCTCCACTGCATTCTTGTCGCATTCATCTCTGTCTACTCTGCCGACTGGTCGACTGATCATTGTCTTGATATCTGCTAGGCCCTCACCGAGCTGTACTCGATGCCCAATGGGGCACAAACTCCGACTGAGGAGGGTGAGGCGAGTGGGGGCGAGAGCCAGGACGAGGAGGAATGGGACTCGGACGTTGCAGGGGACGACGACGACGATGATGATGACGACGGCGATGATGATGACGCCGAAGACGAGGAGGAAGAGGAGGAGGTCGTGCCACCGCGCTCGGAAAGGCGGTCGAAGCTCGTCCACGACCCTTCGACTGAACGTGGCAAGGGGGTTGCGACGCAGTCGACCAAGCGCCCTAGGACCACTTCTCCAGCGCCGACTGAAAAGGCGCCGAAGCAGCCTAGGGGGGCTCCGCCAAAGCCGACCAAGCTCCTGCCGAAGATGAAGGTGTCCATCCCCACCATATTAGGGTAATTGTGTCGTTTGAGTCTTCTCATTTTGTGTGAACTTTATCTCTGGTCGACGCTGAAGTTAGTCGACTGATCCTTTGGAGTTGCAGTGCTGCTACTTCTGAGACCTCGGCCCGGGCTGATGACCACGAGATGGAGGATGCAGCAACTTCGAACCCAGGTACTGTATTCTTAACACCGTTCTTAGTCGACTGACTCGCGATCTCTGATCCTGATTCTTCTCCGCAGCTCCACCCAACACTGTTATCAATCTCCCTGACGACGACGAGGATGAAGAACCACTGGCACGTAGGAGGAGTCGGAAAGTGTCCGCCAATAAGGTGCTTCAGGATGTGACGGCGCCTGAGATTCTGACTGTGGAGGAAGAGAACACCACTCGACACACGGTGTCCTTCGCAAATCCACTGACGAGTGCCCAGCAGCCCTCTCTCTTCACGACGCACCACGTCCCAGAGGACCAAGCTGGCGCAGCGAAGGAGGCAATACGCCAGGCGGGACTCATGATGGAGCAGCTGAAGACCATCCGGGACGCGAGCCAGGCAGCTTATGACGCCAGTTCTGCCCTCCAAAGCAATGTCCAGGTCAGTCGACCACTGTTTGTTCTGTTGGATATGCTACCAAAAACTTTTCTTTTCCGGAATTCATAGTAGTCACCCACTGGGTGTGTCGAATAAACTCCGTGTTAGCGGGGGCACGCTGAGTGCACCCGCTGGGTGTAGTCCCCAAGGCTAAGGTCGACTGCTGGCAGTCGGCCTTAGGCTTTATGATGTCGATCTTTCTATCAGTCGACTGGTCGACTGGATTTCACAAACTGGTGGGGGCACGCTGAGTGCACCCACTGGGTGTAGTCCCCGAGACTGTGGTCGACTGCTTGCAGTTGATCACAGTCTTAGAGAATGCACCTCGCACTTTTTTTTTGGGGTCGACTGGTCGACTTTGTCTTCATCGGGATTAGTGGGGGCACGCTGAGTGCACCCACTGGGTGTAGTCCCCGAGACTACGGTCGAATGCTTGTATTCGGCTGTAGTCTTAGAAACGTGTGTTTTTCGCTTTTTCACTCGGAAGTGAATTATTTTTGACATTTAGTCGATTGGTTCTTCGCAGAACTCTTGTGATCTTGTGGCTCGCTACTCAGAGCTGGAACAAAAACATACTCAAGTCGAGCTAAGTTTGAAGCTGGTTCAAGAGAAACTGACAAAGGCAAAGGAGGAGACCGAAGGTATGTTTGGTGAGACCCTGACGACTGCTTTTCCCCTTGCTTGTTTCAAAATCTGATCTTGCTGTAACTTGCAGGTAAGGTAAGGGAGGCCCAGCAGAAGAAAGACCTTGAGCTAGCTGAGAAGATCAAGCTTGCTGACGAGAAGTTAGCTTCAGTCACCAAGCTCGAACAAGACAATACCAATCTGAAAGCTGCTCTTGGGATTGCCAACAAGGAGGTCAGTCGACTGAAAACTGATAAAGCTGCCCTGACCGACCAAGTCAGCAAATTGACTGAGAAGAAAACTGAACTAGAGGTCTTCCTGAGTGGCCTTGCCAAGAAGCTGTTTCTTATGCTTGAAGGTAAACCTCCATGTTTGGCAAATATTTCCAATTGTGGCTTTTTCCATTCGACTATCCCCTTGACTTAGTGATCATCCTTGCAGAATTTTGTCAAAACTTTGAAGAAGAAACTAGCCGACTGGAGCCAAACCTCGACCCCGTCAATTCTCCGGTGAACGACGAAGTTGCCATGGATGTTTTCCGACTGGAGTCTCGTGTTGCAGCTGTCGTGGACTATCTCGCAATGCTGAAGGCCGCCACATCTCGCATCGACTCGACGCTCTGGCCTGAGGAGACACTTCAGAATGATCTTGAGTCGCTGATGGCCCGCTTGAACACTATCCCTGGTCGAGTGCAGGAGTGGAAGAAGTCCTCGGCTCGGTGTGGTGCAGATGTCGCTCTGTGTCTGGCCCGAGTCCACTGCAAAGATGCGCGAGAAGAGAAGCTGGCGGCCCTTCGGGTGGCCAATACCAAGAAGCACGACTTCAGGTCCTTTATGGAAACTTTCCTTGCAGCTGCCACTCGGATCGCCGACGGGATTGACCTTGATGAATTTGTTGCACCTTCCAGCCCTCCACAGGATGGGTAAAAAACTTCTTCTGGCTCGACGCTTTAAATTTGCCTCGGTATGCCGAGTGGAATTGTAACCGACAAACCTTAACAGGCTTGACGCCTGAGCACTTTCGGTTCCTTTAGATGTCGATTCAAACTTGGATTTGGTGCTTGAATACGATTGCCTTCGGCTCGGAATGTCTTTCGCAGGTTCAAAGCAAGGTGCCTGTACTGCAATCGACTTATTCTTTAGTCCACTTAGGCGAGCACTGGGCTGCAGCTAAGCCCTCGAGTGAGAGGGTTGCTCTTCACTCGGTAGGATTTTTATACCTTAGGCGAGCACAGGGCTGCAGCTAAGCCTCCGAGTGAGAGGGTTGGCTTACCACTCGGTAGGATTTTGATAAACTTAGGCAAGCACATGGCTGCAGCTAAGCCCCCGAGTGAGAGGATTGCTCTTCACTCGGTAGGATTTTGATAACTTAGGCGAGCACGAGGCTGCAGCTAAGCCTCCGAGTGAGAGGGTTGCTCTTCATTCGGTAGGATTTTTATAACTTAGGCGAGTCCTTGGACTGCAGCTAAGCCCCCGAGTGAGAGGGTTGCTCTTCACTCGGTAGGATTTTGGTAGACTTAG
>NC_041388.1:712917981-712946626 GCF_002162155.2 Triticum dicoccoides | reverse complement strand
TCGGCTCCGTAGACCAAGAAGAATGGAGTTCTTCCGGTCGACCGATTAGGTGTGGTCCGCAGTCCCCAGAGTACAGAGGGAAGTTCATCGACCCAAGCTCCAGCCGCGTGTTTGAGATCACGCATCAGTCGAGGCTTCAATCCCTTAAGAATCAGTCCATTAGCTCGTTCTGCTTGTCCATTCGACTGCGGATGGGCGACTGAAGCGTAGTCGACCCGTGTGCCCTGGGAGTCGCAGAAAGCTCTGAATTCCTCTGAGTCAAAGTTCGACCCATTATCCGTAATGATGTTGTGCGGGACTCCATATCTGAATATTAGTTCCCTGATGAAGCTAACAGCAGTACCGGTGTCAAGGCTCTTGATTGGTTTAGCCTCGATCCACTTGGTGAACTTGTCGACTGCCACCAGTACATGCGTGAAACCGCTTCGTCCTGTTCTCAAAGGACCGACCATGTCCAGCCCCTAAACTGCAAAAGGCCAGACGAGTGGGATGGTCTTCAAAGCTGACGCAGGCTTGTGCGACATATTCGAGTAGAACTGACATCCCTCGCACTTATCCACTATCTCTTTTGCCATCTCCTTCGCCTTGGGCCAGTAAAATCCGGCTCGGTATGCTTTGGCCACGATGGTCCGAGAGGACGCATGATGACCACAGGTCCCCGAGTGAATATCATTGAGGATGAGTCGACCTTCTTCTGGTGTTATGCACTTCTGACCGACTCCAGTCGCGCTTTCTCTGTATAATTGTCCTTTGATTACGGTAAAGGCTTTAGATCGACGGATGATCTGTCGAGCCTCTTCCTCATCCTCCGGAAGCTCTTTCCTCAAGATATATGCGACATACGGAATCGTCCAGTCGGGAATGACCACCAAAACCTCCATGATCAAGTCGACCACCGCTGGGATTTCAACTTCAGTCGGATCTGTGGCGCTCTTGGGTTGCGGAGTTTCTTCGGTGAAAGGATCTTCTTTGACTGACGGAGTGTGTATATGCTCCAAGAACACACCACTCGGAATGGCTTCTCTCTTGGAACCTATCTTTGCTAGATCATCAGCTGCTTGATTTTTCAGTCGGGGTATATGATGGAGCTCTAACCCCTCGAACTTCTTTTCCAGCTTCCTCACTGCACTGCAGTATCCAGTCATGGCTGGGCTTCTCACGTCCCACTCTTTCATCACCTGATTGACCACTAAATCCGAGTCGCCATAGACCATTAGGCGACGGACGCCGAGTGAAATGGCCATGCGCAACCCATATAGGAGGGCCTCATATTCTGCCTCATTGTTAGAGGAATCAAAGTGAATCTGGAGCACATATCTGAGCTTATCTCCTCTGGGGGAAACCAGGACAACCCCAGCACCGGAACCATTCAACATCTTAGAGCCATCAAAAAACATGGTCCAATGCTCCGAGTGAACTTCAGTCGGCTGCTGTTGTTCAATCCACTCGGCGAGGAAATCTGCTATCGCCTGGGACTTAATGGCTTTCTTTGCCTCAAACTTGATATCAAGGGGAAGAAGTTCAATCGCCCATTTGGCCACTCGACCAGTTGCATCTCTGTTGTGCAAAATCTCTGATAGTGGAGCGTCGCTGATGACTGTGATGGAATGGTCAGAGAAATAATGAGCAACCTTCTTTGTGGTCATGTATATTCCATACACAAGCTTCTGATAATGAGGATATCTCTGCTTGGATGGAGTCAAGACTTCAGACAAATAATACACTGGGCGCTGAACTTTGAGAGCTTTTCCTTCTTCTTCCCGCTCGACCGTTAGCACAGTACTGACGACTTGTCCTGTGGCTGCGATGTAGAGCAACAGAGGCTCTTTGCTGATTGGAGCAGCAAGCACCGGCTGGGTGGAAAGCAGAGCTTTTAGCTCGGCAAACGCTGCATCAGCTTCTGGAGTCCACTCGAACTTGTCAGCCTTCTTCATCAGTCGGTAAAGAGGCAGTGCCTTTTCACCGAGTCGTGAGATGAATCGACTTAATGCGGCCAAGCATCCAGTAAGCTTCTGGACATCGTGCACTCGCACAGGGCGTTTCATTCGGAGAATAGTGCCAATCTTCTCTGGGTTAGCGTCGATTCCCCGTTCGGAAACGAGAAAACCGAGTAACTTGCCACCAGGAACTCCAAATGTGCACTTTGATGGATTGAGCTTGATATCATACCTTCTGAGGTTGGCAAATGTTTCGGCGAGGTCAGCGAGCAGGTCGGAACCTTTTCGTGACTTGACAACAATATCATCCATATAAGCTTCCACATTCCGACTGATTTGAGTGAGTAGACACTTCTGAATCGTTCGCATAAATGTGGCTCCGGCATTCTTGAGGCCGAATGGCATGGTGATATAGCAGAAGCACCCGAATGGAGTGATGAAAGCTGTTTTTACCTCATCGGGCCCGTACAGACGGATCTGGTGGTACCCGGAGTAAGCATCTAAAAAAGACAACCTCTCGCATCCCGCGGTCGAGTCAACAATTTGATCTATGCGAGGGAGAGGAAAGTGATCTTTCGGGCAGGCCCGGTTGATGTGCTTGAAATCAATGCACATTCGGAGCGACTTGTCCTTCTTAGGAACCATGACGACATTAGCGAGCCACTCGGAGTGGTATATCTCTCGGATAAATCCTGCCGCCAACAGTCGAGCCACTTCTTCACCGATGGCCTTTCTCTTCTGGACGGCGGACCGCCAAAGATGCTCTTTGACTGGTTTTGCAGACGAGTCGACTCTTAGGCGATGCTCAGCCAGTCCCCTGGGAACACCTGGCATGTCAACGGGCTTCCATGCAAAAATGTCCCAGTTCTCACGGAGGAACTGGATGAGCGCTTCTTCCTATTTTGGGTCGAGTGTTGTGGAGATGCGGGTTGGAGCTGCTTCGGGGTCGGTCGGGTGAATGTGAACAGGCTTCGTCTCACCGGACGACTGGAATGCAGACTCTGTGGCGGGCTTCTTGGATCGCAGCAAGTCACTCGGATCTGCGTTTTGCTTGTATTCTTCGAACTCGACCGCTGTCACTTGGGAATCAGCAATCTTGGAGCCCTTCTGAAAGCACTCCTCTGCCTTTTTCCTATCACCGGTGACAGTGATCACACCTTTGGGACCGGGCATCTTCAATTTGAGGTACACGTAACATGGTCGAGCCATGAACCGTGCATAGGCTGGTCTCCCCAAAATGGCATGATATGCACTTTGAAAATCCACGACCTCAAACGTCAACTTTTCTTTGCGAAAATGCTTCGAATCACCAAACACTACGTCCAAAGCTATATGGCCGAGTGACTCGGCCTTCTTCCCTGGTATAACTCCATGAAAGCTCATGTTACTAGTGCTCAGTCGGGACATCGGAATGCCCATACCTTTCAATGTGTCTGCATATAACAGATTTAGCCCACTTCCACCATCCATCAACACCTTTGTCAGTCGAGTGCCTTCGACAACTGGATCGACCACCAAAGCTTGCCTCCAGGGGTGGCAATATGAGTCGGGTGATCAGATTGGTCGAATGTGATGGGTGTTTGAGACCACTTCAGATAATTTGCCTTTGCTGGGGCAACCATGTTCACCTCTCGGTTAATCACTTTCAGTCGACTTCTGCTTTCCACATCTGCAAAGATCATCAGAGTGGAGTTGATATGCGGATATCCTCCCTCACTGTCCTCTTTGTCTTCGGCCTTGTCCGACTCCTTCTCCTTGTCCTTAGACTGTTTTCCCTGAAACTGCTGGATCAGGAGTCGACATTGGCGAGTGGTGTGCTTTGGGTAAATGATATTCCCCTCTTCGTCTTTCTTCGTGTGAATGTGACATGGCATATCCAACACGTCGTTCCCTTCTTTATCCTTTACCTTCTTGGGGTTCCAGGATCCTTTTGGTTTCCCCTTAAACTTTCCTTGAGTCACGGCCAGAGCCTCTCCAGGAGCTGCCGGTTCAGCCTTCCGCTTCTGTTTCCGACTGGTGTTTCCCTTTTCCGACTGACTCGGCTTGTGCTTGCCGCTTCGGAGTCGGTCTTCTTCTTCGCCATTGGCGTACTTGGTAGCAATCTCCATCATCCGACTCAAGGTCATGTCACCGGTTCGACCAAATTTCAAACTCAGTTCTCTGTTCTTGATGCCGTCTTTGAAGGCGCAGACTGCCTGATGATCGGACACATTCTCTACAGTGTGGTGCAAAGTGATCCACCTCTGAATATACTCTCTGAGAGTCTCATTAGCTTTCTGCACGCAGACTTGCAACTCTGTCAATCTAGCTGGTCGCTTGCAAGTCCCTTCAAACGTTCTGACGAACACTCGGGACAGATCTTCCCAAGTGTAAATGCTGCTAGGAGGTAATTGAGTCAACCATGCCCTGGCAGAACCTTCCAACATGAGGGGCAAATGCTTCATGGCCACCTCGTCGTTCCCACCACCAATCTGAACTGCCACTCGGTAGTCTTCAAGCCAAGTTTCAGGCTTAGACTCACCAGTGAACTTGCTGACTCCTGTTGCCAACCTGAAATTGGGGGGGATAACTGCGGCTCTGATTGCTCTGCTGAAACATTCAGGACCAGAAACATGCACTTGACTGCTTGTGGGTACATCTCTGTCGAGTGCGCCTCGATGGGCTCTGTTCCGGTCGACCAACCCTTGCACGATAATGGACCGCGCGTCGAAGCCTGGTTCTCTAGGGTCAACTGGAACCCTACGTCCTGTACTGTACTGACGCCTATCATCTGGCTGCCGAGGAGCGTAAGACCCACCCCTCGGAGGGGAATAGGGCACTCGACCCCTATCATCTCGGTCGAATCTGTCGCCATATTGATCTCGCCGATTCTCGCGCCCTTCGTGCCGCGGAGGCGATCTGGGGCTGTGAGCCGACTGAACCGTATTCACAGTGACGGATCGAGTGTGAATTCTGTTGCGCGACTGAGACACGGCTGAATTCTGATCTCCTGCTGCCCGGAGCAGATCCCTGATCTGCAGCAAACCTCTGCCAGCTTCCGACTTTGAAGGCTGGATGGACTCTGCTATACGGGCCGCAGCTGTTAAATTCTGAATTGGGGTTCGATATACCTGAGTCGGCGGGAAGAGTTGACGTCGACTGGTGTCGGGAACTCGTTGCCGCGCGCGCTCGTCGAGTGCTCGCTGAAGGTTCTCCAGTCGAGTGCGCTCGGCCAAATTGGCCAGACGCGCCTCCTCCAAGGCACGAGCCTCGGGGGTTTCTCCTGCGATGGGAATACGCAGGGGATCCTCGTTCCTGCGGCGAAGTTCCTCTCTTTGCAGAGAGTCGAGTGGCTCGAGCTGGTACTCTTCGTAGCCTCGTGCAGGGTCGCCGCCGTCACCTGCTCCACCACCACGGGCGAAGCCAGGAGGGCTGTGGGGCCCGTCGACCATCAAGATTTCCGCCGCTGGATCACTGCTTCCGCACTCGGATGCAGTCTCTACGGAGCCAGTCGACTGATCGAACAAGCCGTAGAGAGATTCGTTGGGCTCGATTGTCGCAACTTGGGTAGTGGCCGATTGGCGAGCCACCGCGTGACTCACCCATCGCTGAAGCCTCGACCGTCCTGAGCGCTTGCGCTGGCGGGAGACCGGGAGGGTGGACGATGGAGGAGCCGACCGATACTGGGTCGACGGTTGCCGCAGCAGAACGCCGCGGACACATGCGCGAAAATGCGTCGCACCGCAGACGGGGAGCGCATCTACGTCGAGTGGAGCCTCCTGGAGCCATGCGGAGTCGTCGTCGGTGAAGGTGAGAGTGCCGAGACGGATCTCTTGACCCTCGACCAAAACTCCAGCAGACACCATGATGAAAGTACTCGGAAGAATCGCAACTTCTCCACAAAATCGCTAAAACACCTGCCCCAAGGTGGGCGCCAACTGTCATGGTTCTAAGCCTGACAGTAGAGTGGGGGTAGGTATGGAGAGGCAAGGTCCTAGCTATGGAGAGGTTGTAAGCACAAAGGATGTACGAGTTCAGGCCCTTCTCGGAAGAAGTAACAGCCCTACGTCTCGGAGCCCGGAGGCGGTCGAGTGGATTATGAGTATATGAACTACAAGGTGCCCAACCCTTCTGCCTGTGGAGGGGGTGGCTTATATAGAGTGCGCCAGGACACCAGCCAGCCCACGCAGGAGAGGGTTTAAGGTGAGTTAAGTCTGGGGCGTTACTGGTAACGCCCCACATAAAGGCCTTAACTATCATAAAGTCTACTTGATTACAGGCCGTTGCAGTGCAGAGTGCCTCTTGACCTCCTGGTGGTCGAGTGGGTCTTCGTGGTCGAGTCCTTCAGGCCAGTCGAGTGAATCCTCGTTGGTCGACTGGAAGGCGACCTCTTCTAAGGATGTCCTAGGGTAAGTTACTTGGATCAGGTCCATGACCCTACCCTATGTACATAACCCCATCAGTGACCCCATATATACCCTGACGCTACTTGCATAGCATAGCACCATTATCTTTCTACGCACCGCGCAAGACCATTGAGGCCCAGCTAGCTATCCAATGGTTTGTCGGCGTAGAGCCGTATCCGGCCCCGTCGCGACCCCCGTTGGGATACATTTATTATGTCTCCGAGCTACCTACCTGTATCCCGGTGGGGGACCCTCGCCCTCCCCCTCCCCTGATACGTCTCCAACGTATCTATAATTTTTGATTGCTCCATGCTATATTATCTACTGTTTTGGGCAATATTGGGCTTTATTATCCACTTTTATATTTTTTTTGGGACTAACCTATTAACCGGAGGCCCAGCCCAGATTTGTTGTTTTATGCCTATTTCAGTGTTTCGAAGAAAAGGAATATCAAACGGAGTCGAAACGGAACGAAATCAACTGGAGAAGTTATTTTTGGAAGGAAAGCCACCAGATAGACTTGGACTCTACGTCAGAAGATACGGGAGCTGGCCACGAGGGTGGGGGGCGCGCCCACCCCCCTAGGGCATGCCCCCTGCCTTGTGGGGCCCCCGAAGCTCCACCGACATACCCCTTGCACCCATATATACCTACGTATCGTAAAACTTCCAGAACAGAGATTAGATCGGGAGTTCCGCCGCCAGAAGCCTCCGTAGCCACCGCAAACCAATCTAGACCCGTTCCGGCACCCTGCCGGAGTGGGAATCCTTCTCCGGTGGCCATCTTCATCATCTCGGTGCTCTCCATGACGAGGAGGGAGTAGTTCTCCCTCGGGGCTGAGGGTATGTACCAGTAGCTATGTGTTTGATCTCTCTCTCTCGTGTTCTTGAGATGATATGATCTTGATGTATCGCGAGCTTTGCTATTATAGTTGGATCCTATGTTTCTCCTCCCTCTCTTCTCTCTTGTAATGAATTGAGTTTCCCCTTTGAAGTAATCTTATCGGATTGAGTCTTTAAAGATTTGAGAACACTTGATGTATGTCTTGCCGTGCGTATCTGTGGTGACAATGGGATATCACGTGCCACTTGATGTATGTTTTGGTGACCAACTTGCGGGTTCCGCCCATGAACCTATGCATAGGGGTTGGCACACGTTTTCGTCATGATTCTCCGGTAGAACTTTGGGGCACTCTTTGAGGTCCTTTGTGTTGGTTGAATAGATGAATCTGAGATTGTGTGACGCATATCGTATAATCATACCCACGGATACTTGAGGTGACATTGTAGTATCTAGGTGACATTAGGGTTTTGGTTGATTTGTGTTTTAAGGTGTTATTCGAGTACGAACTCTAGGGCTGTTTGTGACACTTATAGGAATAGCCCAACGGATTGATTGGAAAGAATAACTTTGAGGTGGTTTCGTACCCTACCATAATCTCTTCGTTCGTTCTCCGCTATTAGTGACTTTGGAGTGACTCTTTGTTGCATGTTGAGGGATAGTTATGTGATCCAATTATGTTAGTATTGTTGAGAGGACTTGCACTAGTGAAAGTATGAACCCTAGGCCTTATTTCCTATCATTGTAATACCATTTACGCTCTCTTTTATCATTTATTACCTTGCTGTTTTTATAATTTCAGATTATAAATACCTTTATCTAACATCCATATACCACTTGTATCACCATCTCTTCGCCGAACTAGTGCACCTATACAATTTACCATTGTATTAGGTGTGTTGGGGACACAAGAGACTCTTTGTTATTTGGTTGCAGGGTTGCTTGAGAGATACCATCTTCATCGTCCTACGCCTCCTACGGATTGATAAACCTTAGGTCATCCACTTGAGGGAAATTTGCTACTGTCCTACAAACCTCTGCACTTGGAGGCCCAACAACGTCTACAAGAAGAAGGTTGTGTAGTAGACATCATCCCTCTCGTGTCGCCCCCGTTGGTGACCAGGGGAAAACCCTAGCCGCCGCCCGTACTCTCTCGCCTGTTCATCACCCTCGTCGTCGCCAGTAGGGTCGCCTGGCGAAGCCTGGCCGACAGGGGCAGCGGCGGGGATCCCTTCCCCTTCGCAAATAGGTTGGCGCGGGACAGCCGTTCGAGAGGAGGTGCCGGATTAGCGCGGGGTGCGGCGGCGCTGCATATGGATCATGTCCGCGGCATGCGCAGCGCGTCGGCTGCTGGGGTTCGTGCTTGCGGCGTGGTGCGGCCACTGCGAGAGAGGCTGGATCTGGTGGTCGCGTGCGTCGTCGGGTTCGGCTCAGATCCTTCTGGATTCGGCGCCCGGACGCCGTCGGCAAGCGCAGGATGGTGGTTTTCGTCGCTGACCAGGTCGGATCTTCATTGATCCGGCGCCTGGACGGATCTATGCCGGAGGCTCATCTCGATCTGGGTGGGTTGAGCCCTATGGTGCTTTCCTTTCTGGAGGTTTCGTGCCTTGGCTTGCTGTCAGATCCAGAGCAGGTGGAGATTTGTGGTACAGGATGAGGACTGGGGGAAACTTTGGTCAGCTAGCTCGGCCCGGCATTGGCGACGGCTTCAACGTCGTTACCCTTCTTGAAGGTGAAGCCGAGGTCCCTCATTTCCACCTCCGACCCCCTCCCGGACGAAAGTCCAAAATCCGTCTTGGATTGGACGTCGGCGACGCCCTGCGCGTCGTACCCTCCATGGAGGTGCCGTCTTGGGAGGCTTGGGTGTTCGGGGGAGAGTTGCTGTGGGTGAAGGGCTCCGCGTGTCAACTCCGGTAGCGGCAATTGTGTGGAGGTTGGCAGGAGGAGCGGTGTTCTAACCGCGTCAGATGCGTCTTGTAAGAGATGTCAAGTCATGCCTGGCCGACAGGTGCTACGCTGTGTCATGTCTGGTCGGCAGGTACTACGCATGACAGATCTTCCAGAGTCTCCGCGTCGAGATGGACGAGTGCAGGGCGGTGGAGTCGTTGGGCACCGTGGTGGCGTCGACGGATGGCCGGACTGGCAAGGATGATGCGGATCTCCCTCCTTAATATAGGACAGCGGTTCGAGGATGATGGCGGCTTCTAAAACGTGTGCATGTGTTGTAAGCTTTAGGTCTGTTGCACCGGTTGTTTGCTGCGATACGTTATATGGATGGATCGACGACGACATCGGCTATAGATATGACGAGTGGGAGCACTCCATATTATCAAGTTTGTAGGTGTAAGTGGTGGCGTCGGGGGGCTTGATGTATATTTTTGTTAGATCCTTGTGAAATAATAAATAAAGATGGTTGCATGCATCGATTGATGCAGAGGCCGGGGTTTAACCTCCCTTTAAAAAAAGCCTGTATCCCGATGCCCGGTGCATCCTGAATCATTTACTGTACGTACGTTGGTGTCAAATGAGCAGGGGGTGCGCGCGGGTGGCGACTAGAAAGAAAGAAGAAAACTCGGTGGCACTGGCCCCTCCTAGATACGCACGCCTCAACCACCGCCCTGTGGGAAGGAAAGAGGCGATCCAAGAGCATATACAGCCGCCGCGTGCAAATCCGGCACCTCAAAGACATTTACCGGTGACGTCTTAAATTTTTCTCTTCACATGTTTATTCCTCATAAGCATGCAACGTAAGATCAATTTTAAATGATCAAACAACACACAACGAAATCGGCATGAAACAAACAAGCAAATGCACATAAACGAACTATACATCATCCAAAAGATCATCGAAGTTCATCGCCGGACAAGTTCGTAACTTCAACAACCAAAGACGATAAAAACCTAGGAGGAGAAGCATCTTCACCACTTCCTCGCCGGGCCTTTCCCCTTCCAGTCGCTGACGTAGCTGCACGTGTCTTCGGCTGGTGGAGGATTTTGGTCATCACAGGAGGTGGAGCTGCGGTTGTCGCCGTCACCGTTGTCAGAGTCGAAGTCGCAGAGGAGGATCGACCACCTCATTCGACGGACGACCCTGTCCTACTGCCGCCTTAACTTCGCGAGCCAAGACGCCTCCGCCGCTTCCTCCTTCGCCTCGCGATCCGACTACTCTATGGCAAGCTGTAGCACCTTCACATTCTTCCACCGTAGACGGGATCTTTGAGGTGATGATGCAATATTGTATACCTTTTTAATAGGAAACACTACAAGAAATATGTCAACTTGTGACCACCACTATTGGTCACTGAATGGTCACAAATTTCCATTTGTGACCTTTTTGTGACCAAAAACATAAGGTCAAAAGCTGGCCGTCGTAAACTGACTATAGCGACCTTTCTTCTGGAATGGTCGTAGACGTTTATGACCAAAATACGTCTATTGTGGCGTTTTGGTCACTAGCAACCTCCCCAGGCCACGTAGGCATCCAGCGTGGCAAGCTGATGTGGCACAAGATTCAGCCCGGTCCAATTCAGTTTTCTACATGGGCCTAGCCCAACAATTCGGCCTTTTTAATATTTATTTTTCCTATTAATTTTGCTAGCTACATGGGCCTGGCCCAGCAATTCTGCCTTTTTATTTTAAGATGCGGCCTTTTACAGCATATGAATTTTTTTGCCATTTTATTTTCCACTGTTTACATTTGTCCCAAATATCATAATATCATACACTGGTCCCACACGTCAGAAATTTCAAATGTGCTCAAATTATTTTGATAAGTGGGTCGCATTAGTCATGTTTCCATTGCACACATTTTCAAATCACATACATAATTACTATTTCATTCACAAAGAGAGAGAAGATACATTAAATCACATACATAATTACTATTTCATTCACAAATAGAGAGAAGATACATTAAATTCCCAGATAACCCAGCTATTATTACAGAACTTGCTATATAAGAATGTCTTGGAGCTTCTTTCAACATCTTTCGTCTTGAATTTACTCAAAATATCTGTCAACAAGAAAACAGAAAACAACAGATGAGCTATTTAGTAGTAAGATCAATTCTGGAAAGAAACATGCATGAAAATTAAGAAGAGCTAGAATATGGATGCCCAAATAGTTTTCGTGCATGTCATGCCAAGTTAGGCAACACGTAGAATGCATATGGGCCATAAAAATGATCAAATGAGTAAGGGATGAAGCCAAACAATGGTTCCTCCTTGCAATGATCACATTTAGATAGCAGCGACCTACTAAAGTTCATGTTACAACAACACTAGTTCATGTGAGAAACACACAGGGTCCAAAGTACAAACCAAAAACATCTGACTTGGGTAAACCAGGACATGATGAAACAAAATTATTCATTTTGGGTTAAAAGAGGAATATGATCTCCACCTTATACTACTACATCATCATCAGGATTAAAACAACACATTTATTGTTAGAGTGTTGGATGAGAAAAATATCAATTGAAAAAAAGACAAGGTAGAATCAAATCAGGTTATAGTTTGTGGGAATCAATGCACACAGCATGAACGACAAGGTAGCATCAAATCAGATGATGATTGCATACATACAAATCATGTGCTGGCAGAAAAAAATCCGAGCAGGAGCTCATCTTCCCTCTCTGTTTGGTAACTAACAACCTAAATAAAATAAAATAAAAACATGACTAGTTCATACAGATCCCTCTAAAATTCCTTGGGACAAGTGCATCACATATTCGTCAACCTAGCAGCAGAAGTAGTGAGCACGGGAAGAGGGGGAGGGAGATAGAGGAGCTACCTGCCGCGGTCGCAATGGAAGCAGAGGAGCCGACCCCTCCTGCCCCTCCCCCACGAGCAGGACAGGGCTGCCGGCTGGGCACGCCCCTACTCCTCCGCCTCCTTGATCAGGAGACCCCCTTCCCCTACTGCTGCTTGGCGCGCTGCATCACTAATCACCTCCTCATGCAAGAAGTACACAATAAATAGACAGACGGTCAGTGAGGTACATTTTCACAGCAACATAAGCTTAAAATTAACACAAATACACACATCAAATGAAGTCACTAAGATACTTCAGTCCACCACATGGTGTAGAATTATGTGGTATATAATTGCAACACATGAACCAAATGAGGAATAACATCATCACCAAGAGTTTCTGATGATAAGCATAGCTCCCTACAAAAAAGAACTAAGGGCACAATGACTAAAGCATGCAGAACACAATATTGAAAGTAGAAGCAAGCAGGAAGTATGAGCTACCTACTGGCAAAGTATAAAACCTGAATCATATAGTACAAATGAATCAAGAAAACAAGAAATAGCAATGAGAACTGCATACTAATGCACCAGATGATCAACATCAAGTGTAGTATATTCACATAAGTTTGCTTATTTGTTTTTCTGAACATAATAATGTATAGCCCCAGATTTTCTGAACTATAAAAATGATGTAGCAAAATCAGGGGTTGTAGTAAATACAGTACGAATTATGTAGTAGACTAGTACGTAGTAGCACACTTGCACTTGGCAACATACTTTAATTTGTTCAATGCTGGTCTGACCCGCACAAGCCTAGGGGCCGGAGATGCATGCATGTTGATTAGCCAGTCAGTAATTGCAGACAAACACATCATCCCAAGATTATGGGGGTTGTATGAATTTTGTATGATAAGCATCAATAACAAAGGGAAGGTAGTTTTTACCGGCTTCTTGTTTATTGCTAGTTCTGCCCACATGATGACTTCAAGCAACTCCTCCAAGGTTCCATTCCTTCCTGCCAATTTAACTTGGTGTCAAAACACTAGTCTACAGCAAAAGGTATAATTGAATTCAGACATTTATTTCACTTGTGGAAGAATTGTATTGGTACCTAGTAAAGCAATAAAAGCGTCAACAAATCGAGCCAGCTGTTCGCTTGTGACATTGATATCTATCAAGCCTCTAAAAATTTGGTAAGTGAAACAGACAAATTTAAGTTGCTGATGTAGTACATGTTGAATAAAAAATGTTGCAGATTGGTTTGTAGGAATTGAATACCCAACTAATTTTATTTTCAATTTAAGAAATGCACATACAAATAGAAGTGAACCAAATACCCCAATACATGTGCGTCAAATGCTGTCCAAACTGAAACTCAACTGTAGGTGTCCCTCTCCTATGTTATAACCAAACTACATGGCAGGATTGGATTGGATTGGACCAACCAAAATCAAAACAACTACTAGCTAGCAAGGAAGGGAAGGGGCCGTACTTCTCTTACCACCACTGTGGTCGTAGAGCCGCAGCTTCTGATCTCCATTGCCACATGACGTTGTATGTGCTGAAGATGTCGCATACATCTCGCCAAGGACGTCGTGGAACGCGAGATGCACTATAGACCATGAGAAGGAACACCTCTTTCCTGTCTCGCTTGTCACAGATCAGCTGTTGTAGGGTGACCCGCGCCATGGATCCCACGGGAGGAGCGTGGCCTGGTGGATCTGGGGGGAGGGGGCATGGATCCCACAGTGAATACACTAATTACACTAATTGATCTGCACATATGCTTCTGAAGTTCACAGACCGCATGGTATAGGATTGAGACAGGTAAAGAAAAAAATACCCTAGGCGATGGCGTTGTCGAGCAGGAGAGTCGGAAGGACACCGGCGCTGCTCCCGGTAGGGCGGCTCGCGGCGCCCGAGTCGGAGGAGGCTCGCGGTGGCGCCCCTGAGTCGGAGGAGGCTTGGCGCAAGACGCCGGAGGAGGCTTTTCTGACGGTGCGGCATGACGCACACGCTGGCGCAGCACCGAGATGAGCTGCCGCGGATCTGTAGGGCAGGGGGTACCCAGCGCTGGATCTAGCGTGGCGGCGCTGGTGCCGCTCGGCAGTCCTGCTCGTGCGGCAGCCAAGGGAAGAGAGCGAGGGAAGGTGATAGGAAGGGAAGAGGATGGGGGCGGCGCTGGTGGGGGAGAAGGGCATCGAGGTCGTCGGTGGGGATGGGAGGCGTCGAGGGAGATGAGGGGCGGCGGCGGCGACGTGTGGATCTGGATCGGGGAGAGAAGGTGAGGGGACGCGGCGGGGAGGGGGAAGGTGGGTTGGATCGGGGAGAGAAGAGCAGGGTAGGGTAGGATCTGGATCAGTGGGTTGGATGGACAGTGGATGGCTGTATGGATGGACGGATCTCCGCCATGTCATCGATCCATGCCATAGCGAATTCAACCAATCAGAATTAAGGTTGTGTAAAAAAAATATTTTGTTTTTCTTATAGTTTTTATCCTCTTATTCAGGGCAAACATTCAACATATTAACCACTTATAGTTTGTTAAAATCAATCAATATTGTGCACATGTATGTACTTAGGATGACAAATAATGTTGATTTGGGGGGTTTCATTTTCATTGCACAAAGATCCATTTTCTATTTTTCGAGTGCCCAAAATGGGTTTTTTTGTGAATAACCTAACATGTATTTGTTGCAAAATTGTACCACATAATTTTTAGAAAATACTAATGCATATTTAACGTACAATTGACAAAATTGTTGGCTGTCAAAAGGTTCTATACACCTCTCGTGAAAAAGACAAATTTCCGCCGGTTTAGGTGGAAGGAGGTTTTTTTGTGAAGGACCTCCCAAATAATTGTTGAAAAATTGGACCAAATCATTTTTCTAAAATACTAGGCTATATTTGATTCACAATTGACCAAATGGTTGGGTGTCAAAAGTTTTGATCCACCTCCGGTGAAAAAGACAAATTCCCGCCGATTCAGGAGGAAGCGGGTCAAATTTGAACTACAGCTGCCTCACAGTTTGCTCTTTATTTTTTCCAAAAATCATTTATAGGTACATAAGTATCTATTTAATCAGAGAAACACCAAAAAACTTCCAAGATTCAACAACTAACTAGGAACGGTCATCCCCGCTGTTTTGACCGCATTTTGAAACGGGCATAAAAAATTCAAAAAATTGGGAAACCTTCGCATTGTGTCATTATATGTGACCAAGTTTCCAGGAAAAATAATAAACTTGTAATACGGCAATTATTTTAAAAAAGTGTTCTAAAAAATGAGCTATCACGCGTGAAGATTCAGGGTTTTCAAGCCAAATGATCAATCTTATGGCCACATTCATGGCATAGTTTGTTCAAATGATCTCATATTGTGCACAAGGGTGCATATTGGAATGGCAAACATTGTTTCCTAAGGAAGTTTTCATTTTTTTGGACGAAAAAATCATTTTCCATTTTTCGAGTGCCCAAAAGGAGGTTTTTTGTGACAGACCTACCAAATAATTGTTGCAAAATTGGACCAAATCATTTTTCTAAAATACTAGGCCATATTTAATGCACAATTGACCAAATGGTTGGGTGTAAAAAGTTTTGATCCACCTCTCGTGAAAAAGACAAATTTCCGCCGATTCAGTTGGAAGCGGGTCAAATTTGAACTGTAGCTGCCATGTAGTTTGCTCTTTATTTTTCCAAAAAATCATTTCTAGGTACATAAGTATCTATTTAATCAGAGAAACACCAAAAAATCCCAAGATTCAACCACTAGCTAGGAACGGTCATTCCCGCCGTCTTGACCGCATTTTGAAACGGGCATAAAAAATTCAAAAAAATTCAAAAAATTGGGAAACCTTCGCATTATGTCATTATATGTGGCCAAGTTCCCAGGAAAAATAACAAACTTGTAATACGGCAATTATTTTTAAAAAGTGTTCTCAGAAACGAGCTATCACGTGTGGAGATCAATGACTTTCAAGCCAAATGATCAATCTTATGGCCACATTCATGGCACAGTTTGTTCAAACACTAGTAGAAAACGGACCATTAGTACCGGTTTGTAAGGGCCTTTAGTGCCGGTTATGGAACCGGCACTAACGTTTCGGCACTAAAGGCCTCCCCCCCCTTTAGTACCGGTTCGGCACGAACCGGCGCTAAAGTGCCACCACGTGGCGTGAGCTCGTGCCCTGGTACGGGGGACCTTTAGTACCGGTTGGTGTTACCAACCGGTACTAAAGGTTTTTTTTATTCTTTTTTTGAAAATTTTGGAAAAAAAAATTGATTTTTTTTTATTTTTAATTTTTCTGAATTATTTGATGATTTAGTCTCTAATCACCTCTCTTAAATGCTCAAGTGTGGATCACTCATTCCAAATCATCTAACTTCCCGACCGGTCACCCATCCCTCTCACTACTCCAGCCCGAGCACGCATAACTTTCAGGTTCTATTCTCCTTCGTTTCCGAGTCTGCACTTGTTGTTTTCCTGACAATAGTAAGAAGTCAATCCTATTAACCCTCAGGAGTTTAGCTTGAGCATGAAGTCACACATTTCACCGTTTGAGTTTGAAACTATTATTCTAAAAAAAACAGTAATTATTTAGTAACGCTAATATTTCTTGAATAAGTTTGACCACAGTTTGACCATAGTTTGACCAGATTTGACCAAAATTCAAAAAAAATGAAATAATTATTTAGTAACACTAATATTCTTGAATAATTATGTAGTAACACTAATATTTCTTGAATAAGTAGTTTGACCATAGTTTGACCACAGTTTGACCATAGTTTGACCAGATTTAAACAAAATTCAAAAAAACCGAGATACTTATTTAGTAACACTAATATTATTGCGTAATTATTTAGTAACACTATATATTTCTTGAATCAGTTGTTTGACCGGTTTGACAAGATTTAACCAAAATTCAAAAAAACATAAATTAGAGCATATCTTTTTTTCCTTTTACCATTTGTCATTTCAAAAATTGTCCTAAACCCTAAACGCGGGACTTAAAACGTCGGAAACTCTATGCTAAACAGTAAAAAGGGTTTAGACCATAAAACCTAACCCTAAACGCTGAAATCTAAACCCTAGCACTAAACGCTAAAAACGTCCAAAAAAAACGTCTAAAACGCCCAAAAACTCTATTTTCCCTTTGGAATTTTGTGATTTTAAAAAAATTGTCGAAACGGAAAACAGTAAAAAATTGTTTTAGCGGATCAATCTTTTGTTCTGCAAATTTTGATATATTATATGTATTTTTCTGAATTAGGATGATTTAGTTATGATTTTTTCAAGTTTGAAAATTGCCCTATAGTGCCGGTTTGTGTCTCCAACCGGTACTATAGGTCAGACCCCGTTAGTACCGGTTCGTGGCACGAACCGGTATTTAGTACCGGTTCGTGCCACGAACCGGTACTAAAGGTGATCGTGGGGCCCCGGCCTGACGCCAGCCTGCCACCACCCCTTTAGTACCGGTTCGTGCCACGAACCGGTACTAAAGGTTCAACACGAACCGGCATTAATGCAAATCCGTTCGAACCGGCACTAATTGTACCATTAGTACCGGCTCAAATACAAACCGACACTAATGTGCTTCACGTTTGACCCTTTTTCTACTAGTGAAACGATCTCATATTGTGCACAAGGGTGCATATTGGAATGGCAAACAATGTTGCCTAAGGAAGTTTTCATTTTCTTTGGACGAAAAAACCATTTTCCATTTTTTGAGTGCCCAAAAGGAGGTTTTTTTGTGAAGGACCTCCCAAATAATTGTTGCAAAATTGGACCAAATCATTTTTCTAAAATACTAGGCCATATTTAATGCACATTTGACAAAATGGTTGGGTGTACAAAGTTTTGATCCACCTCTCGTGAAAAAGACAAATTTCCGCCGATTCAGCAACAAGCGGGTCAAATTTGAACTGCAGCTGCATCATAGTTTGTTATTTTTTTTTTTACAAAAATCATTTCTAGGTACATAAGTACCTATTTAATCAGAGAAACACCAAAAAAATCCAAGATTCAACCACTAGCTAGGAACGGTCATTCCCGCCGTTTTGACCGCATTTTGAAACGGGCATAAAAAATTCAAAAAACTCAAAAAATTGGGAAACCTTCGCATTGTGTCATTATATGTGGCCAAGTTCCCAGGAAAAATAACAAACTTGTAATACGGCAATTATTTTAAAAAAGTGTTCTCAGAAACGAGCTATCATGTGTGGAGATCAATGGCTTTCAAGCCAAATGATCAATCTTATGGCCACATTCATGGCATAGTTTGTTCAAATGATCTCATATTGTGCACAAGGGTGCATATTAGAATGGCAAACAATGTTGCCTAAGGAAGTTTTCATTTTCGTTGGACGAAAAAACCATTTTCCATTTTTCGAGTGCCCGAAATGAGGTTTTTTTGTGAAGGAACTACCAAATAATTGTTCCAAAATTGGACCAAATCATTTTTATAAAATACTAGGACATATTTAATGCACAATTGACAAAATTGTTGGGTGTAAATTTTTTTGATCCACCTCTTGTGAAAAAGACAAATTTCTGCTGATTCAGTTGGAAGCGGGTCAAATTTGAACTGTATCTGCCTCATAGTTTGCTATTTATTTTTTCCAAAAATCATTTCTAGTTACATAAGGACCTATTTAATCATAAATACATGGTTTTGTGGCGATACGTCGAGGTTTGGGCGGTGGCCGAGGGCCCCAACTCTAGAGCGCGTAAACTCGCATGCCCGTCGCGTGGTCACCGCGTGACCGTAATGTTGCCATGTGTTCTGGGCGGCCTAGGCATGTCTAGTGGGTTGGGCACTCCCCAGGTTGGTGCTACGAAGAAAATTACAACATAAGATTCTCACGAGGAGACCGATCGATGCTCAAACATGAATTAGTAGCCAAGTGTTTGATTAGCGGTACGGGAAATGCACATGGCCAATGGGCGTGAGTTTTGGATGAGGATGATCATCTACTAAGGAGAATGTCTTCACAAATTTTTAGCTCAAAAGGAGGATCCTAGGTGGTACTTGCTTTGCAAAGTACCACGTTGGACAAAAATATGAATGTTGAAGCATAGTTATTTGGGCATAGGAAAGCATTGTAGAAAATTGATACCATTTGGACGTGCCAAAGTAGTACTTCCTTCACAATGCTCTTCTATGGACAGAAACTTGGGAAAACTAGTGAGAGAGATTGGATGAATGAAATGAGCTCAAAATTGGTGTAGGTAAGTTACTTTGGTCATGCTCTGGTAAATTTTCAGATCATTTGGGTAAGCCTAGCTAGTACTTACTTCACAAAGCTTCTCTCAAGGTAGAAACTTTGGAAATTTCCCGAGAAAGATTTATTAGGGAAATTGAGCTGAATATTATCATGTGGCAATGATTTGGGTATGGAAGAGTTCCCGAAAAGTTTGAGGGTAATAGGAGGGGTCTATATAACACTTGCTTTGCAACGTGCCAATTTGGCCATAAAATATAAATTGAACCTGGGCTCACATAGATGATTTTACTGAGATGCAATTTGGAGGAGTGTGATAATTTGGGAATATGAAGGAACTTTATAAATTTCATGTCATTTAGTGATATAAAAAAGGTACTTCCTTCACAATGCTTCTAGGTGGACAAAAACTTTGGAAATTTGCCGAGGAAGATTTGCTAGGCAAATGGAGCTGAATTTTGTCATGCGGTAATGATTTGGATAGGAAAGAGTGCCCAAAAATGCCGAGGGCAATCAAGAATATATAAATAGCACTTCCTTCATAAAGTGTTGTTGTGAACAGAATAGGAAAATGAATATTGTTGAATTAGTTTTGAACTAGGCAAGGAAGGATTTTTACATATTTGATGAAGATATGACCCAAAGAATTTATGAGATTTTTTTGGGAATTTTGGGAATGATAGAAATATAGGTTGCTTCACAACCTAGGGCAAAAACTGCCACATGGACATGACACATAGGCAAAACTGATGAGATGGCGCCTAGTCATCACAACCCACCACAGTCTACAAGGCTATGACCATCTATATTGGTCATTAACAACTAGAAATAAGGCAGCGGACTAGCACTGTTTGCTTTGTGACCATTTCGTGTAAGGAAATTACGACCTTTCTGACCAAAATGGTCACAATAGTTTAGGGTTTGAAGCCCCCTGAACAGCTTTTGACCAATTGGTCTAAAATGGTCATAAATTTATGACCAATTCTTCGAGGGTCACTGACAGAAGGTCATAAGTTGACATATTTCTTGTAGTGAAAAATTAGAACTTGTACCTAATGTAGAGCTAGCGTAGTGGCCAGCAGGATCATCTTCTTTGTCTAAATAGGAGCCCCCCACTACCTGATTTTTCTGTCTTCTCGTGCGTCCACGTCATCCTAAATGCTTTCAGTCGTTTGATTGAACATATGTGGCTCAGATCTGTAGCAAGAGTTGATCCCCCCGTCCCCGTGTCCGCTCCACGGCCTTTTCGTTTGCTCCTCCTTCCTCGACCTGCGGAAGCAGAAGCGGAAGCGTACGTTTCGCTGCGAGTCCCCCTGTCCCCCGTCCCCCAATCTCCCTCTCCTCTCCCCAAACATCACAAACGCCACGCGGCGACTGACACGACAGAATCCAGCCTCCTCTACGATTTGCGGCCACCACCGGAGATAGAACCGGCGGCGGTGGCGGCCTGTGGGGCAAGGGCATGATCTCAAAAAAATTGATCTAAAGGAAGGGTTGAACTTCATGCAGATACAGGCACACACTTTGCCTCCTCCAGATCTGCGAGATGATGGGCAGGAAGACATCACATCGAGGATTTGAGGTCTTATGAACAGAGCGCTCGCAACAATCTGAGTTTCATGAAGGTACTGTTTGTCTTCTAATTCCACTTTATATCCCACCATGTCCTGTCATGCCTGACTGCCTCCCTTATCATGCTTCCACGCTAACAATTTTATGCTTGCTACGTTCTTGATTGAATTCCTAGACGTTCGTTGCCGAGGGAGGTAAGGCAAATAATTTAGATGAAATGATCAACTGATGAAATTCTCCCAGTTTTCCTTCCCGGGGGTAATATAAGTTACTTTGCAAGGATTCCTGACTGTGACTATACTTCCATGAAAGAAAATTCACTCCTTAGTAATTGAATAATATTTGCCCTTCAAATTTTGAGGGGACTCTGGTTGAAAAGTATCTATTATTTTCTATTCCTTGATTGTAAGTTTATTACATACTGCTCTTTTGTTACCTACAGGTTACTATACATATAGTGACATGCGGTTCTGGGAGTTAGCAAACGACATTTTTGGAATCATTTATATGCTACCAACATATCGAGACTGTCATTGTGGTGCTTATCTATTGAATTTAAATAAAACGTACTCTTACTGTCCTGCTAGAAAACTGAAGTATATTTTGCCCAATTTGCAATTATGGGTAACACTGACCTATTTCTATATGATCGCTGAACTTATATCCATCTTTAGTTTTGCAGGTAAAGCTTTACAACCACATCAAAGCCACCGGTACAGCCATATTTTGATGTAACAAGACCTGACAGTGTTCTTTTACATCAGTTAAGATGGGGCTTATGCAACCTATTTTTATCCTTATTGTGCGATAGTTTGTTCAAATTTTCTCACTCTTTAAGTTCATTTTTATACAGC
The DNA here is from genome assembly GCF_002162155.2 of Triticum dicoccoides. Classification (NCBI taxonomy): domain Eukaryota; kingdom Viridiplantae; phylum Streptophyta; class Magnoliopsida; order Poales; family Poaceae; genus Triticum; species Triticum dicoccoides. The sequence goes on along the minus strand of NC_041388.1, from coordinate 712,925,063 downwards.
CATTTCATTTGTGGTACTGGCGTTTGGTTTGTGCCTTCAGGTAGAGCTAATGAATTTCTAATATTGTTGAACAGAGCTCTGTGAGATATGCGACGTTGTAAAGTTTTTGTTCAAGGTCAAGCTTATTTTTGCTTTTGATTCCAACAGAGTACAGAATACAATTTATTATATTTCAGAGGCAGTCAAATAGAGAACTTTGTTTTTAATAAAACATTCGGTCCATGCAAAGTAAAATACACATACACATAAACTTTTTTTTAATCATACACTAGTTAAACTCAGGCGGTTTGTTTGATGTAAATTGACAAGAAAGCTCGTCGTTTTTAATGACTAAAATCAATGGCAGGGAGCTTAATTTGCTCAGACGAACATGCCGTGATCTCCCCACGCTAGCTCTGCCGTCCCTACATCCACATGCATGTAGTACGTACATACTGGCATAATACGTGCATAAATACGTGTGCGGGTGGCGGTTCACGTACCTTTGTGCCAGACATGTGAGCACATTGGAGGTGTCGGAGTGTTGGATGGACTCTCCTCCGGGTTTGTTGGTAAACAGCCTCATGGCTGATAGTGCTGGCGCCTTATCGTTTGAATAAAGCTCTTCATTACCCTGCAAAACAAAATGTCGCCTCCGACAGCGACGGCATACGTAGCTCTCGGCGCCGGTACGGGGCCGGGTTGCAATGCACGGGCGCCGGTGGGGCGTCCTGGTCGTGATGGCACGGCCAAACAACCGCCGCGCACGAATCCCCGTACGTCTCCATCCACCGGCGAGGCGAGGCGAGGCGGCGACCCCATCCCCTGCCGCTGCATGCGTAGCACCGTTTTGTTCGTACGCGCCGAGCCGGCGATCGCTATCCATCCATTGCCATTGGTTTGTCCGTCCGTGCACGCCCCGTCGTGAAGCCCGTCGGGATACATACATATCTGATGTCTCCCAGCTACCTACCTGCAGACTGTATCCCGGTTGCCGGTGCATCCTGATCCTGCATCGTGTACGTACGTACCCACGTTGGTTCGTGTCATCTGATTCTGATCAGCAGCAGAGGGTGTGGGTGCCGCGGCCGAGGACCGCACTATTAGTCGTGGCGACTAAAAGAAAGCTCGAAAGCTCGGCGGTGCCGGGTATAGATACGCCTCAACCACCGCCCTACCTCTGGCCGTAGGGAGGAAGGAGACGATCTAATAAACCGGATTATCTAGCTCTGGTGGAAGGAATAATATGGGGCGGCTGTAATGCTCAGGAGATTCATTATGTCTCTAATTAGGCCAGGCCGACGTGGTGGGCATGCCCGGGCGCCCCATATTCGCCTCATATTTGGGTTAAATACGGGAGGTGCCGGCTAGCCGAACGTTTGAGGACCGTTTGAGAGGCCCGTCTAGCTCAAAAAATCATGACCAGACGGCCTGTCTGGACGTATTTGAGACGCCTGGGTGTAGTTAGTGCATTTCTCTTAGTGCACAGTGCTGGTTTTATTCATTTCTTCGATGAAGGCAAGGGCCGGTTTATATCTTCAAAACAAGCCAATTTTTTGCCATTTTCATTAATCAAGAAGAGGAGTTTGTAAGACACAAAATCTCCCACCCAACAAGATGGATCAGGGATGACAGAGCCTTCTTTTGCTGCACATGACTGATGACCTCCTGTTTTGAGTGACTAACTAAGCAAAGAATTTGCATTTGGATGGCACCCACCCCTTATATACCATGGCCTGCAAATTGGAGCGGAGAAGTCCAATGAATCGGCCCGTGTAGGGCGACGATGTGTAGTTCCCCCCATTAGTAGTGAGCTTCCACTTGATAGAATCTTGGACACTTGGTGAGTATAAATGCATCAGTCCATGGTGGGCCCTACTCCGTGAAAATCAGAGGGGAGAGAGATTAGTTGAGACACAACGCATCAGTCCATACTAGTGTTTTCGCTTTTAGATAGTAGAGATTGCTCGCATGGCAAAGTGTCCTACAAGTTGGAACTAACACTACACTGCCCTATACACTCCCATTTTACGCGAATTTTTTTGATCTATTCATCATATCATGGCAGTATAAAAGGGTGCAATTTTTTTTATATATGCATATCCGTAGACCGTCTGGCGACGACTACAAGCACTGGAGCAAGCGGAAGGTGCGTCACTGTCATCGCCCCTCCCTCACTGAAGTTGGGCCAAACTTGTTGTAGTAGAAAGTCGGAAAGTCGTCGTGCTAAAATCCCTCACGACCAGCGCACCAGAATAGCAGTATGTTATGTCTTGTACACTCAATGTATACCGTACCACCCTCAATTTCTGTTAAAAAAAGGTCCCTGAAAATCAAAAACTTATTGTGAATTCAAAAAAAATCACCAATTCAAAAAAAGAACCCAAAGGGTGTTCACATATTACAACAAGATATTTGTGAATTCAAAAACTTGTTCGCACATTCAAAAGAGTTTTCAATTTTTTTAAAAATGTTCACTTGTTCCAAAATGTGTATGTATTTCAAAAAATAGTGAGTATGAATGAGGGTCAGAAATTTGAAAAAATGTTCAGGAATTCAGAAACATGTTCATGAAATTTAAAATGTTAGTGAGTTTGAAATTTGTTCAGAAATTTGCAAAATTTTCAAATATATGATTTTTCATGAATTTGATTTTTTCCCTCGATTTTAAAAAATCTTAGAATTTGAAAATAGTTCATGATTTTCAAAAAAATATTGAAAATTGTTCATGATATCTGAAAAAGTTCAGGAATTTGACAGAAAATCACGGATATGGAAAAAGATAAAAAGGAAAATAGAAAATGGAAAAGGGAAAAAATGGAAATATACTAATGGCCTCTAATTATTGCGGGCCGGGGTGCACGTGTCGTCGCTATCCCTCATCCTGTACTCGAAATCACTAATTAAGGAGTACTAGTTGCAAAGAACACTCCACTTTCCCAGGTCGCGACAAGTGGCGCACATGCAGCGCGCCACTTGTCGTAACCTGTGAGTTTTCCCTTTTTTCTACATCCGTTTATTCAAAATGTTTTATCTCTTGAACCGTGCGTCCAAATCTTGAATTGTTTTCACCATTGGATTCCTCGCGTCGAGATATTCAAAACTAGATCCCATGTTGATAGGTTTTGACTTTTTCCTTTTCGAAAGAGGCACGCCAGTGCCTCTCGCGAAATCACAACCGTGCCTCTCGTGGAAGCAAAACCGTGACTCTCGTGAACTCTCGCGAAAGCAAAACCGTGACTCTCGCGAAAGAAAAAAAACAGAAACATGTATTTTTTTCCCTTTCCGAGAAGCACGGCCGTGACTTTCGCGTAAGCACAACCGTGCCTCTCGCGGAAGCAAAACCGCGACTCTCACGAAAGAAAAAAAACAGAAAACGCGTTTTGTTTTTCCCTTTTCAAGAGGCATGGCCGTGACTCTCGCGAAAGCACAACCGTGCCTCTCGCGGAAGCAAAATCGGGACTCTCGTGAAAGAAAAAAAACAGAAAACGCGTCTTTTTTTTCATTTCCGAAAGGCACGGCCGTGACTCTCGATAAAGCACAACTGTGCTTCTCGCGGAAGAAAAACCGTGACTTTCGCGAAAGGAAAAAAAAAAGAAAACACGTTTTTTCATGCAAAAAAAATTCGAATTTTTTTTATCGAGAAGCTAAGAAAGACCGGGGGAAAACTAAAAAGTCGAAAAAAGGAAAAAACCGTTTAAAAAGCCAAAAACGCGTGCGGAAAAATTAAAAAAAATAAAATCCGAAGGGAGCGTCCAGAGCGCGACACGTGGCGAATGGCTGAGAGCGCGCCAAGTGGCGTTGATCATTGCGAGGCTCCCGAAGGAGCGCTCGTTAACTAGTTGCTCCCGTACTCGAAATCACTAATGAAGGAGTACTCGTTGCAAAGAACACTCCATTTTCCCAGGTCGCGACAAGTGGAATTGGATCTCTGGAAACATAGTACACGCATTGGAAATGGCAACTCCTATTTGGCGTTTATGGCGCCAATTAATCTATTATAGGTTAGCAGCCATCATAGGTTATACATTTGTTTCACATGTTTTTTGTTATCTTTCCCTTTTTTTGTCTTTTTTTTCAAATTCTTCAATATATTTACAATTCTCTATTGTTTTTAAAATTCGTTCAATTTTTCACATTCACAATTTTTGTAACTTCTTGAACTTTTTCTAATTAGAAAACTTTTTATTTTGCGGGAAGAAAACTTTTCTTCAAATTCGTTAATTTTTTAAGTTCATGTACTTTTTTCAAACATGTAGTTTTTAAAAATTTGTAACGTTTTCAAACTTGTAAACTTTCGCTAAATTCATGAGCTTTTTCTAAATCCGTGAACCTTTTCAAACTCATAATTTTTTTGAAATTCATTAATAGAAATTAAACTAGTCAAAATGTTTTGATTAATACTACCTCTGATCCATAATAAGTGTTGTAGTTTTGAACTAACCCCAGTTTAAAACCATGATACTTATTTTCGATCGGCGCGAGTATCATTTTTAAAATTTATCCTAAAACAAGAATCATTTTTTCCCTAAAACTGCAAACTAGCGAAGAAAAGACAACAAGATGGAAAAACATAGTGAACATTTGATAGAAAAACCAAGTAGGCTGAGCGAACGCTTTACTGAGTGAGAAACCAACGATGTTGAGCGAGCCAGCAAAAAGAAAACAGGTAGGTCTCTTTGGTTCATAGGCTAGGAAAATCATAGAAATAGTGAAAGTCATAGGAAATAAGAGGACATTGCATCTCAAATCCTATGAGTAAAAATAGGAAAATAGATGTTTTTTGATTCACATCATATGATTTTTTTCATTGAATCTAGGCTAACGTTTATTTTCCTATGAAATGTGAAGGATAAGAAAAATTCCCCCACAGAAATAGGATTCTATTCCTATAAACCAAAGGGCACTAAAGGAATTTTTTTTATAAAAAATCCTACCCTATGGAATTCCTACAAAATTTCTCCAAACCAAAGGAGGCCCTAGTTTGTGTGAACCTTTTACTGAGCGAGCAAGCAACAAGGCCAGCGAATTACTAATTGACGTGGATGCATAACTACTAGATCGGGATCGCGCCTTGGCGCGAGGGTGCCGATCTCAACATTTTAGTCAAGCAGGTAATGCTAAGTTAGTAGGAATCCAGATTTAGCATATGCATTCATACATGATAACAATTAAGTGAAGAAGAAACATTCAATTGTGGTAGGAAAGAGACATGATAGTGCTCAATATCTGCACGAGATATAAGTCAAAATCGATTTCAATGTGTTCATGAGACTACAGAAGATAGCCACTCGACATGAAGTTCAATACCAAAAGTGCAGTCACTCAGCATGAAGCTTGATACGAAAAGTGTGATAATAGGATAGGGAGTAATAAGAGCAATAACATAATAAAAGAGAGACAACTAACGAGCCATATCTACTAAGCATACTAATAGGTGGCTTCATTCAACTGTCTTGTCGATAAACTTCATAGGCGCCAGCGCACTATCTTGATGCAAACAACTCAGTGATATATACAGCATATCATGATTTCTGTATAGATAGTACACTTGCAATTTTGTACCTTACCCTCTTTAAAGCCTGTGGACAATGAGCGTTGGTTCCACCTTTCAATCTCAAAAGCGAAGAGATATATCCCCAGTAACAACGATGTGGTCAAGCAAGTGATGATTGGTTAGTAGGAAGCTTGATTTAGGTTGCCGAATGAATTATATGCAACCGTGTAACGAAGTCGTGAAGATTCAGTACATTCCATTGATGCATTTCATATAATATGTAGCATAATGCACCAAAAGTTTCAAGGTTTAGAATAACACCATAATAATAAGTTCGTCGACAACCTTCCGAGAATTACTTGAAATATACAAAAGACGCCTTGACACTGAATTTCTTAAATAATTTGAATCAACAAACACAGAAGTTCCCAGAAAAAGATTAATGTAGAATCCCACACAACAATCGACAAAAATGAACTGATCGTTGGCATTGGCCACCGCATCGATCACGTTGCTTTTTTTTTTCGAAAAGGAGGAATACCCCCGGCCTCTGCATCTGGTCGATGCATACGGCCACTTTATTAATTATTAGCACAAAACCTTACAAAGTTGTACAACAGTAAGACCAAAGCCACCATCTTCGCAACCTCTGTCGCTACTCCTATCTAACTGATGAAGGGGCGCTGATGGTCTGGGCCTAATACCAAGCAGACCTCGCAGCCAAACCTAACATCTAAGACCTGAGGTCCCAACTTGGACGCCTGCCGGGTATGGGCACCCACCAGTCCGGCGTGCTCCTCAACCAAGCCGCCCACCGGGTATGAGGCCGCCACAACCACCTACCACATATCCATCTTCAGAGCTGTACTGTTGTAACTGCCTTGCTCGGTCTCGTTGCCGCCGACGCCACCACGACGCCAGACAGCGTCGACCTCCTGCGCGTGTCCGTCACCACACATCAGACGCCAAGCCTCCGCTGCTCCATGCCGCCAAGAGCCGCCGCCAAGAATATGTAGAACGAAACACCGCTCCACCGAAGGGAGGCAGCACACCCCCACCCCTCACCTGCAGACCCTTCCATCCGATCCCAATGTCCTTGGTGTCGCCTCCAGGAAGGTTACGGTGCCTAGGGCGCCGCCGACGCCCGATCCGCATCGGATCTTGGGCTTTCACCGGACATGGGTTGGAGAGGAGAGATGGTGCCCTCAGCAACGCCCCCAAGGAGGAAGGCGGCGCCAAAAAACGGCGTCGCCGCTGCCGGTCAGCCTAAGGCAGCCAAGGTTTCCCCCGGACACCGATCTGCTCCACCAGAACACTCCGGAGGTGGATCCGGCAGGATCCAAACCGACCCGGGGACTGGGAAGGGATGCATGGAAGGGAGAGGGGCAATACCTCCAGATCTGGCACGCCTACGGCTCGCCGTCCTCACGGCCGAACCCACAGGCACGCCGCACGCCACCAGATGCGCCGCACCAGATCGAAGATGGCCAGCCTTAGCGCCGCCCCCCACTCTCCCGACGAGGGAGAGGAGGAACCAGCGCCGCCGCCGATCCCGGGGCCGCCGCCCCGGCTTGCCCGCGCCTGGCCAGACGCAGCCGCCGCCGGA
>NC_041388.1:712900600-712917654 GCF_002162155.2 Triticum dicoccoides | reverse complement strand
CTCACCGTCGGGAACGACGCCGCGCGCGCGAACGGGAAGCCCCGCCGCCGCCGTCCGCCGCGCGGGCTTCGCCCGGCAGTTTCCTCCGGCGGCGGCGCGGCAGGAGGAGCCGGGGAGAGGGGGTGGCGGCGCGACGGGATAGGGTTCCCCCGAGTCGCCTCCTAGGCGACGCGGGGGTCGGGCGGCTGGTTTTTGTTGAAGGAATGATATGATCATCATGCCATGGTGCGCGATGCTGCCGTACGTTCGCTCGTCGCCGCTCACATTGACAGTGGCGTTTTGCCTAGTTCCTGGACGGTGAAGGGGGCGATAGCTACTTCTGCGGAGTTGGCGTGTGCGGGCTTGGCGGTGTCGGAGCTGCTTCTGCGCTGGGCGGTGTCGGCGCGGCTTCGGTGGTGTTGGGCGTCGTGGAGGCGTCATCACCTGGACTTGGCGGCGGCGGCGGCGTGGGCGTCGGCGGCGGCGGCGCTGTCAAGGGAAGCTGGTTCAGGATGAGGCCGTGCTCCGCCAAGTACCACGCCTTGACCGCCTCGTCGGTGCTTTGGAGTATGTCCGCCCCGCCAAGCAGGAAAGTCAGGTCGGTGTTTCTCTTCTTCGCGGCGACGTTGGTCCGGAGAAGGTCGAGCTTGACGGCGCTGCTCGACATCAATGCCGACCACCGCGCATCGGTCTTCTCTTCACGAAGGACGGCGCGGTCCTGCGCGTCGGTGAGGCAGTGCTCGATGGACTCCTACACTCGAGTGGTAGCCGCGTCGGCGTATTTCCCCTTCTTGGCACCTTTTTTGCCGTCCGGCCGCCCTTCCGATGCGCTAGGAGTCGGCGCGTCCGGCTTGTAGGTCTCCTTGGTCTTGTCGAGGGTGCGCCAGACTTCCGCCCACTTCTCGCACTTGTCAATGCGCTTGTAAACGTGGAGGTACTTGAATTCGGCGTCATTGTTGCTCTGCCGGTACAGGCTGAACATGCGCAACAACTGCGCGGAGGAACAAACAGTTGGCGGGCGTACACGGCGAAGAGAGGCGGGAGACCGGCGTGGCATACCTGATCCTCAATGCTGGCGCCGCTCTTCGGGCGAGCCGCGACCTCCTCAACGACCCCGTGCCATTTGTTGCACGCCCCTGGATACGCCCCCAATGGTTCGCCATCGCCTTGGAGCCGCGCTGCATGTAGATGCCTTTGAAGTAGGGGTCGACGAGCTTGCGCTTGTCGAACTCGGTCTTGATGCGGTCCCAGTACGTCTCGATGCTCTGGTTCGTGCCGGTGATCGGGTCGAGGCAGACGACTTTCCATGCTTCGGCGAGGCATTCCTCCTCCTTGGACGCCCACTTGATGCGCGGCTCGCCTGACCTGGCCGCCCTCTTCTTCTTCTTGCGTCCCTTCGCCGGAACAGGCGCCGGCTCCCCCTCCTCCTCCTCCTCGTCGTCCTCCTCCTCCTCCTACTCCTGCTCCTCCTACTTGTCCTCGCCGTAGACGTAGCCGAGCTCGCCGTCCATGCCGCCGCTGAGATCCACCGTCTCGTCCTGGGTGACGAACCCGGGAGACGCGGCGGCCGCGGCCGAACCTGCCGCGATGATGTCGTCCATGTCGGCCTCGGTCTCGTCGGTGTCGCCGAGGTGCGAGAAGGGCAGCGGGCCATGGCGGAATGGGGGGCATCGGGGAGGAAGCGTAGGCGGGCGGCGAGTAGTTGTATGGAGGGTACTGCACGCCAGCGAAGGCGGGAGAGGGTGTGCGCTAGGCCGGGTGTCCATGGGGAAGGTGACGTTTGGGTTGAACCCACCGTACGCGTCCCTGTCGGCGTAGCCCGGCGAGGGCAATCCCATTGCTGCGGAGAGCCGACGCCTTGCTGGCCCCAGGGCGCGTACTGGGCGTGGCTTCCGGGTGGATTCATCATCCCCGCGCGAGTCGTCTCGGCCTCGGCTTGGTCCGCCGATGAGGTAGCCGCAGCAGCGCGCGCCGCGTTGTCGCGGGCCTTCTTGGCGATGGCCCTGTTCCGCTGGTCAGCGGTGACAGCCTCCCATCGCTGAACTTCCGCCCTCCACTCGGTGTTTGTCATGCCCGGTGGCTTGGTCGGCGGCGCCCTCGGTTTCCTCTGCTTCGGCTGGGCGACGGAGGCGGTCGCGGTTGTCGCCGCGCCGGGGGCGACGTACTTCTTCGGTGGCATGGCGGCTAGCTGGGAGGCGAGCGGGAGGGAGATTTGCGGGAGGAAGGAAGAGAATGGGAGTGAAGTGGGGGAAAAGCGGGAAGAAACGGCAGGAGGAGGTGCTCGACTCGCCGACAGGGCGGACCCATGCGCCCTTTTCGCTTGTGCCGGCGCCCCAGGCGCCCCCGGGGCGCCGGGTTCGGCCTGGGTCCGCCGGCACCAGTTTCGGTCTGAGCCGGTGAAAAACGGGCTTTTGGGGACGCGACTGGGCCGTTTTTTTGACGCCGGCGCGGCAAAAACGTCTGAGGAAGGCCTCTTGGGGACGCAGCTGGAGATGCTCTAACACGTTACATATTTTTGGCGTCTTGTGCCTCAACGCCGGCGGTAATTACTATAGCACTGAAGTTGGTCACCAAACCCGGTATTAGGGCATCTCCAGCCGTTGGCCCCCCAGGGGGCGTCAAAAAGCGCCGCCTGGGGGTGAGCCGGCGCAAAAAATGGCCCTGTGGGTGAGTCGGTCCCCAGCCGTCGGCCCCCAGGGCCGCCCCCAGGCGCGTATTAAAAAAAAGAAGGACCGTTCGGCGAAGTTATGATAAAAACTAGTTAAATTTCGGTCAAACATGGGAAATTTCGGCGAAATTCGCGCATTTTCATTACATTAACCTAATCTAAAAAAAGAAAGGGGCTGAAGTCATCGCCGCCGTCGCCGCCATCGTCGTCGTCGGCCTTCTCCTCCTTGATGCGGGCGCCCCTGCTGGACCCCTGCCCGGCGTCGCCATGGCGGACTAGCGGCGACGCGTCGTCATCGTCGTCGATGTCGCATAAGACGACGACCCCGCCTTCATCGCGGCTGCGTCGGCGCTCCTCGAAGCGGCGTAGGGCGGCGCACTGGCGCTCCTTCTCCTTCTCCCGGCGCGCCTTCTCCATCGCAATGGAGTCCTGGCGCGCCCATTCTAGGGCTGCGTCGTCGTCCTCGAACTCCGCCTTCACCGGTGCCAGCCCCGGCTCCGTCTTCACCGGCGCCAGCCTCGTCTCCTAGGAAGCGTTCTGCCACGGTGACGGCGGGGGTGGGAGGGCTCGGGAGAGGTAGAGGGAGGGGCTGGGCGGTGGCGCTCGGGAGAGGTAGGGAGAGGGAGGGGCTGGACGGCGGCGAGGGGCGGGGCTGGTGTGGGCACAGGCGAGTGGAGGCCACCGGCTTTTATAGCCGCGCCGCGCCCGTGTGTACGCGTGCGAGGGAGGGGAGGCGTCGGCGCGCCGTCCCGTGACGCGCCGCCCGTGAGGAACCAATGGCAAGGCTGACCGGCGGCAGCCTTGCCATTGATTCCCCGCGGGAACCGAGGTCGTTGGGGGAAGACGAGGCGCCGAGTCGCGGACGCGGCTGGCCCGCGGCTTTTTCGCGCCAAAACAGCTCGCCCCGGCACTCCCGGGCGCCCCCCAGCACGCCGGGTTCGGCCTGAGTCCGCCGGCACTGTTTTCGGCCCAAGCCGGCGAAAATCGGGCTCCTGGGGGCGCGACTGGGTCGTTTTTTCGGTGCCGGCGCGAAAAAATCACCTGAGGAGGCCTTCTTGGGGGCGCGGCTGGAGATGCCCTTAAGCACCAAGCTAGCAGTGTCGGATGCTGACGCCACCACTAAGACTTAGCACTGGTGTTATACTACCGATGACTTACCACGTTTTTGGAACGTCACTACTAGGCTTTTTTCCTACTAATGATAGGTGACAGAACTTGCATAGTGCCTCCTTCTCCTAGATTCAGAGCGGAGCTCACCAGCTAGGTTGTGCACATCAGAGCAAACTAGAGGGGGAGGATCGGTGGTGAGGGAGAGAGATATGTGCCGAGGAAGAAGGAGACGAGAGGGAAAAATAAGGCATGTTACTGACAGGTGGGACCCCCATCCAACTTAGCAGGTCAAACATCACCTAGCACTCTCTGCCACATCAGCCTGACAGACAAGTCCCACCTGTAAGTTCTGCTGTTGGACGCGGCTCATTTCTGAATAAGTGTGTTTTGTTACTCACCGCCGCAAAAGTCGGTGGTTTGTTTTTGTGATTTTTGGTAGAAGTTGTGGCAATCCTTTACCCTAGCCACATATGTAGTCGTTCTGAGCAATTTACTCCTCCTACCGCTATTTGAGTTGCAAAATTCCACCATGGCTTGTTCTTTTTTTCCTTCCTCTGTCATGCATATCAACAACACAAAACAGCTTCAAAAAATCGCCCTATCCATTTCATGACGATATAAACATGTGTTGATTTGTAAAACATATTTTTTTAAGTAACAACTTGTTGATATATAAGACATAATTTTTCTAAGCTGTAGTACAAGGTATGGTAACAATCAGTTCATGTTTTACTTTTCGATGAATGTGCTAAACGTTAACCTATGAATAGACGAAAGAGCAATATCGTTGCAGTTATGAATTCACACTGTTGTAACTAAAATATATGTTTTTTCTGCATTGGGGTGGGCATTGAACCGAAACTATGAAAATCTATAGCACATTTATATTTATGCAACTTATTATCAAAAAACAAATTCTATCATGGGAAACAAAAGAGTATTAGAACACTGCCTATCAGATCATTTGGAGTCCCTGGCTCTTAAAATCATGCCTCTGGTAATAACAAAAATAAAAAGTAAAATCCCAGTGAAAAGAAAAATATGGTTTCACCTGTGCACATAAGTTACACAATCTTAAATCAAGACCAAGCCCAGATTGGTTCCCACATAAAAGTCAATCGATATTCTTGCTCTTGCAGAATTGTAGGACGGCCAAAATAAAATTGAAACATCAGAAACTAAATGATTGAGTAGTGGAGTAGATAGGTCCTAGATCATATTATAAAGTAAATGATACTCCCTAGTGGAGTAGATTGGTCCTAGTGATCTAAACACTCTTATATTTGTTTACAGAGGGATCTAAACAGTCTTATATTTGTTTACAGTGGGAGTACCTCTGATAAAGCATGTTTAAGAATTTTATAGCACGAACTATGCACAACAAGCCCAGGCTGATTCATAGATACAATGCCCTTGTATTCAAGAGTAAGAACTGTAGGGGTGATACATTTAAAACTTGACCTATCAAAAACTAACTAATGCAGCTATGTAGTATACAGTCCAGTCAATACAAACACTTTGCGTGTCAAAAGATCAAGTTGCTCTTTCATAACACTTTGCGTGTCTATGCTATACTGCAAGGTTTGGTAACAGTCGATTGCTGTTTTACTTTTCGATGAATGTGCTAAACGTTAGCCTATGAAAAGAAACCAAACCTCAATATAGTTGCAATTATGAATTCACAAAGTTGTGAGTGAAATATATGCTTTTTTTTCGTCAGGTGGGTGTGGATGTCGATGTGAATCCGTCGTCAGCAGCAGCGGACAATCATATGCAGTACTCTGCCACATACTATAGTACTAGTTAATAAACAGAATCAGAATCAGCCACCGCCTTGCCAGCGCCGGAGATCTGTACGCTCTTCAGCTCCCGGCTCGCCTGCCCGAGACAGTGGGCAGCAGAGGCTCGGCTGCGCCTGCGGTCACGGCCACGGCCAGCAGCACGAGCACGGCGGCGGTGACGAGCCACAGCCTACCAATTCTCAGATCTGGAATGAGGATTGGGGAATGAGAATGGGGAGACGAGAGAGCCTTTTCCTTTTGTAGAACTAGATGACCTGTCGCGCCATTTGGCGCGTGATACAAATTTGAAGCAAGAACTAAAAGAGATTACTTTGTTTTTTTGGTAGCAGACGATGTTGATGTATGCTCTTTTGCGAAGCATCGTGGATCTGTATAAAAATATTTTTTTCTCATTTATAATGTATGAAACTGATAAAATTGACGTAAAAGCCCAACTGAAACAAAGAACAAAATGCAAATGTTTGAGTTTGCAATTAGAAGATTCAAGTAGCTATATACGCAGGTGGCACAATAAAATGCACTAAAGACATGATAATATAGAGCATTGTGTCCGGGAGCACTTCTCAGTGATAGTGGTCAATTACATCATATACTCCCTCCGTCCGAAAAAGTTTGTCCCAAGTTTGTTCCTCAAATGGATGTATCTTGCACTAACTTGATGCTACATACATCCATTTGAAGGACAAGCTTTTTCGAATGGAGGGAGTAGTAATTTTGATATACACACTGAAGTTGCTAAACACAATCGGTCACTAAATAATAACACGGATGCATCAAAGGCATATTTCCGTGTAATCAAAAGATGGCTGAAACTTTTTCATGTTGTTCACAAGTCCTTTTGCTTCACTCGTCCAGTGGTCATTGGTGTGGGTGTTGTGTGAAACAATGCCCCTTGCATCTGTTTGTCCACGCACCCTGTAACATGAGAACTACTCCCTCTGTTCCAAAATAGATGACCCAACTTTGTACCCCCTCTGTAAAGAAATATAAGAGTTTTTAGATCACTATTTTGGTAATCTAAACGCTCTTACATTTGTTTACAGAGGGAGTACTAAACTGAGTGATCTATTTTGAAACGGAGGGAGTATTTGCTAAAGAAACAAAAAGATTAATGCCTTCTCCTAACTACCAACTATATTATGACATGTGTTAAACCATCAAAGTAAAACAATTCAATATTCGCATGGGTACTAACATAAATGAAATAAAACTCCGCATTCAGCATGCCTTAGTAGCACCGCTGCATACTGTTGTATAATTATCAGAAGTCTGGCATGCGTTGTTAGATCGTGCAAAGTAAAAGGCGCATTATGAAGCACTGAGATTTAAACTAGACAGACAGGGCAAAGATATCAGCAACGGAAACATTGTGAAGCACTTGTGAATCCATAATAAGAGGTGGGAATCTACTGTAGTTTTTATTCACTAAACACAAACAATAAAAGATATTAATAAATACATATAGGCATTCATGATGAAGATTGACCTCTGTCATGCCGGATCAAGCGGAATGAAGCCGTATTGATGCCACAGTAACATCCACAATTTTTCTGATTTAATTTTTGAATGAAATGAATGATGAGCAGGATGACATGAATGGCTCAGATTTGTTTGGCATGCCTGTATTACTTTTGCACTCGTGACCTCAATTACCAAATCTAACAAATTGCTGAAGCTGGAAAGTAAAACCTCCATCTTGAATGATAATAAGTCGGAGAGTGACAGCGGATCAAGTCCTGCAAGGGAATACAAGGGAGTGAGGGTACTTTGGACATGACTGGGTGAACTGAACCCTTTGTTTTATCGCTGGGTCAAGTGGGTGAAAGAGCTGATGTGCCATGAACGAATAAACTGGGGAGTGGGGTCATGTGTGGCTGCCCTGCAGGGATTCTCCTTTTGAAATGAGAAAAGCTTGATGAATAGAACAGAGATGGAAGAAAGCACGATATCATAGAACCTGCAAAACAAATGGGAATGAACTCATCAGACCAAAAAAACTCATAGGTCCAGCAGACGTCGATTGTCATTGAGGTGCAAGCATGTAATTATATAATCATGCATGTTCATGGCTGAACTCACTCTTCTTTCAACAAAAAATTTAAATTGTATAGTGAAGTGAAATGCGAAAATAAACTTCCTCTCTCCATAACCATTTTTAGTTTTGTAGTGAAAATTTGACGAACCATAATAAATCCCTGAAAAGTAGCATTTCAGTGTGATTTGTGTCTTTTCTCAAGGATTTCTGCACACCTATCCCAGGTTACACTTCCTTGTTGATGGTTTGTTCTTGGCTAAAGTTGGTTGTTGAATCCATTTTATATAAAAAAGGCACTCCTACTCAATCTCCCTCAATTTTAAATTAATACAGGTTGAGAGCAAAGGTACAGTAAGGAAGGTACCCAGTAAGTGAAAGCAAAGATATATGTTTATCTTGCATTGGAGATAGTAGTAATAATGCAGGTTGAAAGCAAAGATACTGAGGTTGTAAGGGTAAAGTAAATTAATACAGGTTGAGAGCAAAGGTTCCGTAAGGAAGGTACTTGGTAAGTGAAAGCAAAGAAGACAGTGTATAAAAATAATAAAAATGGATAATCTAACATCTTACATGTACCAAAATTCAAGCATGTCATGGGCTGCAAAGCTGCAAAATTTGTATCAAACTGAAGATCAAACCCGAGACTCTTTTTTAACCCAAAACTATAGACTGTAATGATCAGTGCAATCTTTATACATCACAGATTGTTGACACATTTCTAACTAAACGGTCAACAATTACAAAAAATCATTTGATAACCACTGTAGTTGCAAAATCAATTCACCATCTGTCTTTAGAACTAACTAAACGGCCAAAGAGTACAAAGACTTCTATAGCTAACAAATATAAACATACAGTTAGTTGCATGAAGATAAGTATAATGGTCCGTAAACCTCTCCACTCCTTGGCCAGAACACACAAAACACAAGGCTTATCAAACATGAGTCTGTCCAAAACCAAGATCAACCATACTGGGAAAAACATTCAGAAATCTCAAGGTTTCTCACCTCTTAAATCAATTGAAACAAAAGCACAAAGAAACCAATCACAAGAATAGATTTATTCACCTTCTCAATCCATCAGGACCTGACCAACCTTTGGACTATAGATCCTCATCCAAACTGTGAGATTTTCCTCCTGTGGGTGAGGTTGCCCAATACAATTGTTCTTATGTTTCTTTGTGGCTAAATTGAGTGCATGTTCAACAGGGTCTTGAAGTTTCATTCATTCCTAGATTGCAGAACAAAGTGTCATTACTATTTATCAAAGATCTTGATCTTCTCGTAACAAAACCAAAAGATATCAAGTGAGGTCAACATTGACAACTCTGAACATGACACATTGCAGGAAAAAGTGAGATGGAAAGTAGCAGTTGTACAAGGCACTGAAGGTGGGAATGTAAGCAAACATCTTACGTGTAAAATCTTGCTGTGCGTAGCTGCAAAAACAAGAATTCTGCTTGTCAGAGGCACGCATCCAAAAATAAGAAGCATGGACCAATGTCTTGGGGACACAAGAGGGGTCTCACACCACTCGATTAGCTGCAGCCATCCAGCAAAACCATCAGAACCCCACCTTTGGTCTTACATTAGGTACTTCTCATCTCTAACAATTAATGGTTTGCCATCTGAAACTGAAAGGAGGTTGAAGAACAAAAATATATAGCTTAATTATCTTATTTATACCACATGATTATATATAGCACTGAGCATCTGTATTTTTGTCTACAAAGCATAGAACATAAAATAGATAACTCGAACTAATTTACTTTCAAGCATCATATCAAGATTGTTGCTACTAACATTAGATAAATTCAAACACGTTTTTGAGAAACTGTACGCCACATAATTTTGGACCCAATTTTTTATCACGGGCGGATGCATAACAGTTCCAAGAGGATGCCACCTAAAGAGAGAAACAACAAAACATGAACAATACTCTAAAGGATTAATTTCAAGCTTAATATAGTATCCTTGGGATAGACAGAATAAATTTCCAACGGCAGCCACATCACATCATAGGCTAACGAGACTCCCAACAAATTATACGCAAGGATTTTCAGTTTGCCATCAAAGATCAAAAGGAAAATATATGGTTCATGCTCTCTTTTTTCTCTCATGCAACTCTTATTAAAAATTGATTGGTTCATGGAAAAGAAAGGCATGCATTTTAGTGAACATATGTTTCAGTTGTCTTTTCTTATCCCTGTTTGGAAAAGATCAAATAGAACATAAGCGAACCCAAAAATATCCTGGTGATGAAACAAAATATATACAATTTCATGTCTCCTACAGTCCTATCGAGCACGGAAGGAAATCAAACTACCAAATGCTAGTTTATGGGTCGAGAACCCCACAAGATAGAAGCAAATATCTACCACACGGATTCTTGATATGATTGACTGGAACTAATGTTTTGATCGGATAGTTTTTTTGTTCTTTACACTTTTATTTACCTCATGGATTCTTATTAATCACAAAATCATCTTGTTATAACTGAATGGAACTGATTTTTTAAGAATGAAATCACATACATAGATCACTCCTCTCCTCTAGACTTCTAGGACATTCATCAAACACCGTTAGGCGGTTTTTGGAAGAATGAAATCACATGGTTACATAGAGCACTCCTTCCCTCCAGCCTACTAAGACTTTCATCGAACACCTTGTAGGCGTACAGAAACAAAATCTGCACAAAAAAATACACTGGAAGGAGGAGGGAAATTAGGAAGATGACAAGAGTGTGTGCACCTGCTTGAGAGGAGCAGCTCCACCGGCACCACAGGGACGCGGCTGACCTCCTCCTTCTTCCCAGCAGCACCACCGCACCATGACAACCCACTGCTTCTCGTCCTTGTCGCCTGCCTCCCCTGCTTCTTCGCCCCACCAGCAGCCTCGCCTAACCTGTTGAGCGCCGAGGAGGAGGAAGAAGTCAACAAGAGCACCAACGCGAGCTTGGTGATAAAGAAAGGGACGCGGGAGGAGAAGGGCTGGGTCACCATGGCTCTCTCCGCGGCCGGATCTCACGGAGGAGCGGCTCCACCGGCACCCCAGGGACGCGGCTGACCTCTTCCTTCTTCCCAGCAGCACCACCGCACCACGAGAACATGCTGCTTCCCGGGGAGGTGCTCGGGCGGCCGGAGAAGAGGGGGGGCCGCCCTGCTCTGGGCGAGAGGGAGAAGGCGGAGGCCATCAAGGAGGGGGCGGCTGGGTGGAGAGGTAGAGGAGGCGGCTGAGGTTCTGCGGGAGAAGGCGGCTAGGGTTCTGTGGGTGACGGAGGAGGAAGTGAGCGAGGGGAAATGAAGAGGAGAGGACGCGCGAATAAAAGGAGACGTGGCTGGTGCCGCTAGTTGGCCGCACTTGCTCATCCTTTATATGTTCAACTAGAAGAAGAAGGAGGAGGAGAGGAGAGAGCTGCGTAGGGGGGGGGGGCTCCCCGCTTGGTTCCATCTTTTTTTTGCGGGGCTAAAGGGAGTTTCATTACATATGAATAGAGTTACAGTCGAGGGGCCAAATGTCTTCGATACATGGTGGAGCCGAACCAAGCCACACAGCCGTAGCTCGTTCGGACCGGCTATATTTCGCCAGACGACCGGCAACTCTATTTTGAAGTCTACTAATCTTTTGTGGAAAAAACTCCCTACTATCAAGCAGATCTTTGATTTCCAGAACTATATGACCGTATCGCGAGTGAACCAACGCACCATTAGTCAAGCTCGGCAGGGCTTCCGAGGAGTCCGTTTGCACGACCACTGGATGATCAGAATGCTGCATGGCCAAGGCCATACCCTGCATGGTCGCATGTAGCTCAACTTCGAGTGGATCGTTGCAATGAAAGATATATCGATACGCGGCCATCAGAATCTCCCCTTTTTCGTTCCTAAGCACCATCCCTGCTGCGGCAGAGCCATCCTCTTGGAGAAACGAACCATCAACCGAGTGCGCCACGGTGCCCTGCGCCGGGGCTGGCCATGGAGTTGCAGGACGCTCCATCGTGTGCCTCGGCCTGTCCATATCCACAGTGGACATCTTCCTCTTTAGGATATCTTCAATAGAATAGCGGCCAGCTAACTTGATCGATTTGTAGTAGCTATCCAGGTACTCGACGGTAGACGGCATCGGGGGAGCTGCCTTCCCATGGGTCATATCATTCCGCAACTGCCAAATCCTCCAAACAAGCAGGATGAGCAAATCACGGACATCTTCAGAGCACCTGTCCAGCAAGGAAACCAGCCATTCTTTTCCATCAGAGATGATAAACTCGTTCCCAGGCAGTGGCCATCTTCGTCTCATATTTATCCATAAAATTCTTGCATGGGTGCCGGTTACTAATGCATGGAAGGAGTCCTCCACCTCAACACCACACAGCGGATAGGTAGACGTCGTAGACAGGTGTCTATAGGATTTACACAGCTAAGTAGCTAGTGTACCTGTCGCACACCTCCAAGCCGTAATCTTCATCTTCTGGGGGACCTTGGACTTCCATATATAGTTCCAGCTCAATCGGTTCCCCTCTGGGTTGGTACTAGATGCTCCATTTGCAAAGCTATCGTTGTGTTCGTAAGTGGCCAGCTTGTAAGCACTTCTTACAGTGAATTGGCCACTCCTTTCCGGGTGCCAACACAGAAAATCATCACGTTGGCGCGCCGAGGGTTTGATCTTTAGAATGTGCTCAATATCCATGTCCCAAAAAAACTCCCTCAGCCGATCATACCTCCATGCACCATTGTCACCAAGGAAATCAGAAACCCAGTTGAAACGACAATTCCGTTTAGGAGTGATTGGTCGGAATGAGTGAGGGCGTGGAATCCACGGATCTCGCCATGTCCGGATCATTGTACCATTACCAACACGCCATATGACCCCCTTCTTGATAAGCTCCAGGCCATGCATAACTCCTTTCCACACCTCCGAACCGGAGTTCAGGAAGACTGTATCGAGAAGCTGACCAGAGGGGTAGTATTTAGCTTTCAACAGACGCGCACATAAGCTATCTGGATTGTCGATGAGCCTCCAGGCCTGTTTGGCGAGTAAAGCCTGGTTAAAAGCCCTCATGTCCCGAAAACCCATGCCTCCCATGGATTTAGGTAACTGTAGTTTGTCCCAGCTCACCCATGCCATTTTCCTTTTGCCGTTCTCCACCCCCCACCAGTATTGGCGTATCATACGAGTAAGGTCATCACACCCTGAATAGGGGATTTTGAAAATGCTCATAATATAGGCCGGAATGGCTTGAGCTACCGACTTAATCAGAACCTCTTTGTTGCCTGAAGACATGTACTCCTCACTCCAGTCGACAAGGACTTTCCTCAGCCGTTCCTGTAGTGACTCAAACTTCCCCTTGTGCATCCTGCCATCGGGTATCGGCAAGCCCAAATATTTGGGTTCAAAAGCTTCCTGGGTAACTTCCAGAATATTATTTACTTGCAATGCAACATTTTGTGGGCACTGGTTTGAGAAGAGGATGGAATATTTGGACGGGTTAATCAGCTGGCCAGTCGCCGTCGCAAACGTGCTCAACAAACCTTTCACTAACAGTGCCTGCTGCTCTGTTGCCTGGAAGAACAGTAGGGAATCATCCTCAAACAGAAGGTGTGAGATTTCCGGTGCCCCCCTGCATATTCTTATCCCTTCAAGGCCATCTTGTTGCGTCGCCTTATGAATCAAGGAGGATAAAGCATCAGCAACAAACAAGAAAAGGAAGGGAGATAACGGGTCACCTTGACGGAGTCCTCTTGAGGGAGAGAAAGAATCCAACAGTTTCCCATTAAACTTCACCGAATACTTTACAGATGAAACACACGCCATGACACGGGAGATCCATAAAGGAGAGAAGCCCCATTTTGCCAAAGCCCGCTCCAAGAAATCCCAGTCCAAAGGAGAGAAGCCCCATTTTGCCCTGGTTCCATCTTAATAGAATGAAACCATACATCGTCCAATTTGTGTACCAATTTCGTGTTCGTATTCCATCTGATTGTACCAGAAACTAAACACGTAGTCCATGTGTTTTTCATCATGTTTTAATTAAACCGACTTGTTTGGTTCGATCCAGTGCATTGTTAAATTATTATTTTCAATCGTGTTCCTCTGCTCACCCAATCTCAATTGACAACGGCGGCCGAGTGAGGGACAGAAATGAGCTTCGGGCTGACCCAAGCAAGCAACCATGGGCTCCCTGTGGTCCGACACAAGGTCAGCGCCCCGTTGCCGGCAGTGGCTAGATCTGGGGGGCAAGCCTCATGGACGGCTGCTTGAGGCAAGCCTAGCAGATATGCTATGGGACAGGACACGGCGTCGTTACTTTTCTTGTTACTAGTAAGATGCTAGCGCATGAAATGAGATGGAATAACAAGTGTGGAGCCAAAAGTAGTATTAAGATTAATATGTAAAATGACAAGAATTCATAACATTTCACAAATTAAGCACGGCAAATATTATACTGTATGGAAATATAAAAACAAACCATTATAACACACATTATCTCAAATACAAGATCATTACATCAATGCTTCATCTACTTCTCGAGTCAAAAATATTCAGACGTTGACTTTGTAGTTTGGACGTAAGAACCAACTACCGTAACCTTTTCCACAAGTTCATGTTTTAGTTTCTTTCATTGCGCCCGAGTGCTAGCACCAAATCTATATCTACACCTACTATTAAACGGGGAAATATTTCTTAATTCATCTTCCGTCACCTCTTTCACTTCTGCTTCGGTACAATCCCCTAAACACATCAATGGCAGGATGGTACTTTTTTCAAATACACGGGAACATGTTTCGAAAAGCAGGAACAAAATTGAAAATACGAACATTTCCCAAATTATGAACAATTTTTTGAAAACACAAAGATTTTGTGAAATTCTTCGAACATTCTTTTAAAATAGTAACACTTTAAGAAATTCTTGAACATTTTTTGGATTTGTGAACAAAATTTAACAACTAGGAATATTTTCTTGAAATTTGGGATTCTAAACTTTTCTGAATTTTTAACTTTTCTTAAAAGAAGCGAAATTTTTAGAAGTCCAATTCTTTTGAATTTTTGAACATTTTTTAAAAGTAAATCTACTTTCTTAAATTCTAAATTTGTAGGAAATTATGCGCAATATTTCAAAACTTTAACATTTTTTGAAATATTGAACTTATTTAAAAAAGTGCGAACATCTTTTAAAATTTTCTGAGCAGTTGTTGGAAGAATTTAAACTTGGAAAAGCAAATAGAAAAATTGAAGAAAATTGAAAAGAAACATAAAAATAAAAAGGAAATAAAAAAGAGTGCACACAATGAAAAAATGTTCTTGTTTGCAAATATTATCTACAGTTTTAAAAAATGTTGTGAATTTCCAAAAATGTTCGATTATCGAAGTTTTACCAAAATTTAAAAAATGTTTGCATTTCGAACAAATTGATAAATTTCTAAAAAGGTACATGGTTTGCAATTTGTATTCAAAAGTTTCGTCAGTTGTGGGGAATTTGTTAATATTTTTTTAAACAATGTTCAAGTTTGTAAAATTTTCATATAGAACTTGACATTACAAAATTGTTGAAAATTTTCAAGAGGTTGTTAGGACATAAGAAAATATTCGACTTGATTGATAATGATGGAAATTGCAAATAGCAGAAGAATCAAATTAAGAAAAACTACAAGCTAATGGATGCACCCGTCTGACCTAGTCTCGCACACTCCTCTCAACTGGTGGTTTTTTAACTATTGATAAATGACCCAACTTCTTGCAGACCGACACAGACATATGAGGCTTCCATACCAGGTTTGAACAACTTCCAACACCATTTGCACGTTGCGGCATGTCCAGTCATTTATCGGCTCTTTTTCACCGAGAAAACTCCGAAAAAATGCAAAATTTGCCAAAACAATTCGAACAACTTGGCATGATCATTTGAATTGGTCATAGAAGCTGGTGGAAAACATTTGGGGTCATTAGATTGATATCGAAAAACAATGTGCTTTGAAACGGACCTTTGTGGCATCTACTTGAACACCTCCGTGGAACATGGTATATTTTTAGACATTTTTAAAATGACCCTAACTTTTGCAAGCAGGTGGGTATGCCCATGGTTGGCATCCATGCCTGGTTTCAACGACTTTTGACACCGTATGCAAGTAGCGACACGTCCGACCATTTATCGACCCTTTTTAACCAAGAAATCTCAAGAAAATGCAGAACTTGTCGAAAACACAAATAACTTGGCATGGTGGCTTGAATTGGTCGTACAAGACCATAAAAAAAGATGGGGCTATTTAAGGAAAGTCGAGAAGTGAGGTGCTCTCAAACGGACCTTTCTCGGCTACCCGAACACTCTCCGTTGAAAAGGGTATCAGAACTGACCCCAACTTTTGCAAGCAGGTGGACATGCCGATTTTAGACATTCATGCCTGGTTTGAATGACCTCCGACGTCATATGCAAGTTGCGACGCATCCGACCATTTATCGACATTTTTTCTCTAGGAAAACTCTAGAAAATGCAAAACTTGTCAAAACCCCAAACAACTTGGCTGAAAAAAAGCTCATCGATTTGGAAGCGAGTTCATGAATTTGACAAATAAGTTCACGATATTTTAAAAAGTGCATGAAACTGAAAAAAGTTCATCGATTTGAATTTTTTTACGAAAATGGAAAACAGTCATTCATTTTAAAAAAAGTTAGATTCAAATGATAAGTTCATGGATTTGAAAAAAGTTCAAGAATTTAAGCAAGTTAAAAAGAAAATATAAAAATAAGAAGAAATAAAGAAAATAGAAAATAAAGCCGAAGAGAAAAGGCCAAAAAAGAGAGAATAAAACCAAACTGAGAAGATGCACAATAAGAAGAGAAAAACAAATAACTAGGCACAATAAGGGAGCTGCCCAGTTGGTTCTTTGCCATCTCCATGCACGACATAGCAGCGCCGAAATAGCATAAGAATCCTCGCCCTCATTTATTCAGATTCTGGGCTCATCAATATCTCAAGCCAATCGGGTCCAATACGCCGGAATGCAAATTCTGACGGAAGCTCCCAGTCTTCTCTGATTGACTGTCTTAATGCTCTGCTCTTAGTGCACCCTACCACCGCGTGGAACTCATCCTCATCATTACAACCGCAAATAATGGAGGTAGTATCCAACTCAAGAGCCCGCCTGAATTTTTTTTCTTTTTCATTGCTAGAGAGTTAGTAGCAATCCTCCACCCAAAAATTCTCACTTTCGGTTGGACGTTCGCCTTCCATATGATATCCCAAACACTTCGGTCATGTGCCTCATTGGACGAGCTCGACGGTTTCAGGGGTACTTGGTCCTGGATGGATGCAACTAGCTTGTACGCACTCCTCATCGAGAAAATTCCGTTCTTCTCGTAGTGCCAAGCTATATGGTCCGTAGTATTTGATCTTGGGATGGCGATTTTGCAGATTTCTTCCGCATCAAAGTCATGGAAGATTTACTTAATGAGATGAACGTTCCACTCTC